>NC_049979.1:12149651-12150920 GCF_000003815.2 Branchiostoma floridae | reverse complement strand
AGATGGTCCTTATGTAGAGGTGGTCATTCTGACTGTACAGGTTTGACTGTTTATCAATAGACAGAGGTGGTCACTAGTACAGGTTAGACTGTAATATTTGTAGCCCTGTAAAGTGTGTAATGTGTGATCTGGCAGTATTCACCTCACATACCTGACTTGTGGCAGGCATGCCTGGCAGATGTGTACTCACAGAGCCAAGGAAGGGATTTATCAAATATTGTGTCAGCGTTATCTGCCTTTCAAGAGCCCCACTTGGCAATGTCATCATCTGTGAGGGAGTAAATGACGTGGTTATCTGCAATGGGTAATCCATTGCAGTGCATATTTTGGCCATGATTCTTACACTGCTTGGTGGTTACTGAAGTGAAGTTACACACATAGGTAGATGTTATTGAGTTGACGCTATAGACACTAGAACTGGATGACTCTGTAGTTTGCTTTGGGCATTCTCGACACATGAGCAAGCTTTCAAACCCTCCAGCGGCAGTAGTATAATTTGTCTATCACCTGCTGCATATTGTTAAATCTTTTGTAGTTTATCTTTTGCTTTAATGCGTATAACAATGTCCCCATAACTTACCCAAGGCAGACTTCTCCTTGGGGTGGAAGCTCCAGCCTTTTGCCTATTTAAACCACAAGTGGGTATCGTTTCCTGGGAGTTATCTAGTGTTTCTTTCCCAAAATTGTACTCCGTTTACCTATTTTAGAAAATTGGTGTGATGGTGCTGGGACTACAGTATGAAGGAGAAGCGCCATTGTTCCATACTAAGGAAGTTCTCTGACACAGAAAGTCGCTGGCTCTTCCTCTGGTATCAGACTCACTCACTCCTGACCTGTCACAACATTCCTAAGGTCAAGGGTCCCAGGAAGCTTTCATTCTGGTACATGCTGGCTATTTGTGATAAAAATTTCTCCCTGTTGTTCCACTACTGTAACATGCATTCTCCACCACTGAAATATAAAGGAAGCTGGCTGTAGTTTGAAACTAGACTGAAAGTTTTCTAAGCATGTTTGGAACTGATGTGCTTCGTAAAGTCTAAAGCCAGACTACCAAACTTGTTTGGCATGCAGAGACCTGAATTTTTGGATGGTTGATATCTTGATCAGTATTTTAATCAGTATATCATTATTTTTACTGGAAACTGTATTATTTGTAAAATAAGAGGTTGCAGTTCACACTAGTCTAGCCAACTTGTTTGGCATACAGGGAACTGAATTAGAGGGTTTGCATGCCCCCTTTCCAGGGCATAGGTAGCCTATTTTGATTTC
>NC_049979.1:12004765-12149525 GCF_000003815.2 Branchiostoma floridae | reverse complement strand
TGGTGGTGAACAAGAATGACGACGCACGGCTGGACTGTGTGTTCACTGCCGACCCTGCCCCCACCATACAGTGGTACTTCAACAACGAGGGACCCCTCACCAACATGTCCAGGTAAGGCCACAAGAAATACAGTTGTCATTTCTATCATTTGTAAGAATAATGCTTAACTGGAAGGACAACATTACAAGAAGGCAGGAGTAGTCTGGAAAGTACTGTTTGACAAGTCTTCTTTGGCATCATAAAGTTGTGTTTTTTTTGCTAGTCAGCATGTTGGTAGTCCTTAGGACTACTGTAATTCTTAAAGCAATTTATTGTTGAAAACACTGATTTACTATATTGATGATTTAATCAAAACCCTCTTTGTTGTCCAGGATCTACCAAGGGTGGAACGGTTCACTCATCATCCGCAGGGTGAAGAAGAAGGATGAGGGACAGTACGACTGCGTGGCGACAGGGAGTAACGGCAGAGGCACTCCTGTGGTAGCACAGGCTACCATCAGGCTGGCATGTAAGTACCTTACCATACTGCTCCACACCATACCTGACACTTCCATGGTCGCACAAGCTACCATCAGGCTGGCATCTTAGTATCTTACCATACCATACCATACCTCGTCACGCTGTACTTGATGTGATATCTTGACCAGGTGATAACTTGTGTTATTTTTTGTCAGACTCGAGGGTCATTTCATCATTTTTCTAGATGAAAATAAAAGTAACGGTCCTCAATTTAGCTTGGTGGGCAGAAATGATAGCGTGGTAGCTCGTTACACTGAATGCACTAGCTGTTACCCTGGTTGCACCTTTTCTGATATTAGAAGGCCACTTTACTCTATTTGCTGTCATTCAAACTTGTGTCACAAACCGGTTGACTCAGAAATGAGAAAGTCTGGTTGCCCCAGTAGTCTGGTAAGCCCCAGTTCCAGACAGTGGAGTTTATTGTATGAACCCACATTCCTGTTGACTCAGGCCTGTAACATGAGTTTACTCCGCTGTTTGTTGCAACAACAGTTCTTGAAAAGGTTTTGTTTACAGCACTAGTTATTGAGCCATTTTTGTGACAGGAGAGAGTTGTGCATTAACTTGGAAGGTCCAGTTGAAGGTGCTTTGCTGTGGGGGTGGGAGGGTCCTTTGACACCCAATTCAGGAAGGCTGGCTTTTGTAGACACCTCCATACAAATTACATGGAAATATTGTTTTACCCTTAGCCTGGATACCAGACTCAGCCCGATGTCAAAAATCGTCAAAATTCTGTGGATATTTTGAGATCCGACTGGGGTCTGGTATCCAGGCGAGTTTCCCCTTGAAATTAAAGGAAATTAAAATGGCTTGCATATGCCTTAGCTATAGATGTATACAGGATCCTATTGAACTGTGTTCAAGACTGTAGTCCTGATAGTTCCTGGTTGTTATAGACTTTTTTTTTTAAACAGGAAAAGGTACTTTTCCATATGTTTTGTATGTGAATAGAACACATAAAACTGTTGAATAGGTGTTTCCTTGCTCCTCCCCCTTTACTCGCATATCTATAATATGCTATTTCATGCATAATTGTACAACAATGACTGCATGTAAAAACATGGAATATCATCCGTGTAGATAGGTAACATGGTAGACAGATTACATTTAGTATGTGGGGAAGGACAACCTCAAGCCAACCATTCACACTTGCGCCACATCTTCAGAAAAGACGCTGGAGCCGCATGGTAGACAGATTACAATTGTTACAACTACAACACACAGAATACGTGCATGATGATATGAAGGTATTTTGATGTGCCCTATTTGATTTTTTTATGGTCCCAAGGAAGGCTATGGTAGGTCAGCTGATGATCATTGGTGGCCATCCAAATATTTTGTGTATTGGAACACAGTTCAGCTATCTGAGACGCCTTTTAGACTTTAAATGCCAGGTTAGAACACAGTGCACCATGTGGCTTATATTAGACTTGTGCAGTGATCTGAAGCATGAAATTTCTGCAGCTACTGTTCTGCTACAGTTTTCCTGACATGGGGCTCAGTTTCAATCACACCCTGCACTGTGGGACTTATCAATTAAGCAACTACAGGAAACAGGAAGTACTACACAGGGTAACTTACACCAGGAATGTGATTGAAATTCATGTTTGCATTGAATGCTTGCCTGGCGATGTTGAACGTTACCTGGCAGCATTGTTCAACTGTTCAACAGTCAGGATTGACTAATCTGTGTGTGCTGGGTGGATAAACAAGGTGGCAGAATGGGGCTAGTCTCCCCTAAAGGTTAAATTGGTGTCAAGGACCCTTTAGATAATCCCAGGTAGATGATATGAAGGTTGGGAGGCCCTAGAGGCCCACTCTGACAGTGCTTTGCTGGAAATATGAAGTCCCTTTGTTTAGACAGTTGTACCAGTGTTTGTTTTGTCTACACAAGCGAGCAGTGAAGCATGACAGCCTGGGTTTTTAACCAGTCAGGGACAGAATGTTACAGGGTTGTCAGGATAAAACAGCTATGCTTCCTTTGATCCTTTATCCTTATTTCTATCAATCAATATTGCAGATAAGCAAATAAGATTACCTTGATTGTACTATAAACAACAAGGTCATAACATTTATTTTAATGTCTGATTCAAAAGTTTTGGTTGTAGCTTTGGGAATACTGTAGATCTTGATTCTTTTGCAGTTATTTTATTCTTTCAATTGTGCAGTTACCGCTCCATTGTGAACTCTTAATACTGCAAATATGCCATGCCAGTGTATTGCTACTGTACTATAGACTTGTTTCAACCATGAACTTGAAAAACAGCATTCCCCTTCTACCACGAAATTCCAATCCATGCGAAAATATACACATTTACAGTAGATTGTGTTTGCCCCCAGGTAAGACTTATATAGAGAGGTGTTTGATAGTCAGTGGGGGATAGTTTTATAATCAGTAGGGGATAGTTTGATACATCAAAGATTGAAATCTTTCAAATTAGTGGACAGGAATGGAGATTTAATAGGGCCAGGAGACAGACTTTCCTAGCAACATGAGTCACGTCTGGTGCCACATTACACATGTCTGAACAGGTTCATAATCCACAGCTTAACATGCTGTTACTGGTGTCATAGATGGTTCAGTACTTTTGTCATGGGGGTTACCTCCAGGATGGAAATTTGCTGAAGAAAAATTTCATCCACATTCATCAAGAGAATCTGTACCTCATGGCACGAAACAGACTTACCGGTAACAGGGAAAATCATAACAAAGGCTCCCCAAAAAGTTAAGGCGTGAAGCTAAGGGACCACCTGAAAGTGGGCACATTGGCCAGGGGAATCTTATGTAGAGCTAGTCACTTACAGGTTTGAATGGACTATTCTTATGTACGTTCGAACTGGGGTGCTAGTGTTGGCACCTGTACCTGCCTTCACCTCTTTTGATAGCATTAAGTAATAACAATTACTACTATGCAAATTAAGGAGAAGTTAATCAAGCCCAGGTCAAGGTGACCAGAATGTCTGCAAGCAAAGTCACGTGGTTCTATGGAAGAGAAACTCAAATGTTTACAAATGAAAGGTGTGGTTGACTTCAGACCTGTTTTTACATTAGCTAATATTCCAATGTGTTTCACTGCAGCTCATGTTTTCAGCCAAGCACAGCAGTTCTTTCTAGACACGTGTGTTGGGTTCTTTTGCATGCAGAGGTTCTGAGTTCTGACACTTCAGTATCACCTGAAGCTATCTCATATGTAAGTAGTGACAATTAACTACCCAGTAATTCCCCCAGTAAGTCTGCATTCAGTAATGATTGCAGTAAAGTCTGCATTCAGTAATGATTGCCTTCTTTCCTTTCCTTTCCTTAGACCTTGGCCACCTGAACTCCCTGGATCCGTACATGGTGCCTGCCGGAGACAACCTGATCGCTCGCTGCGCCCCTCCGGACGGGCTGCCGGAGCCCGTCATCACGTGGGAGCGGGACGGCGTGCCTGTGCCCAGCAGTGGGAGGATTTACACTACAGGTACTGTATGCAATACATGAATATAAATTTCTATTGCATTCCTATTCTATATATATATATATATATATATATATATACATACTTCAACTTTCCCACATTCACAAACAAACAGAAATTGTGGAGATTTATAAATATTGAGATGTTGATGCTTGCCCCACCAGGTGAGCAGCTGATCATCAACAGGACGCAGGTGTCAGACATGGGCAACTTCACCTGTGTGGCCTCCAACACGGCAGGGGAGGAGAGACAGAACATGATGGTGGTGGTCGCAAGTAAGTCAGCTCTCCTCTGTTATGTTTTATCAGGAACAAAATGCAGAAGGAACAGCCACTTTTGCAAGCATCAACAAGTTGTAGTTTTGGGTAATTTTCATCAAAATGCTGTCAGATTTTGCCAGTACATTTTGATAATGATCAATGCCAAAGTGCAAAAGAAAGTTACGTAGTTCTGAGCTTGACAAGATAACCTATTCAGATCTGAAGTAGAAAGATTCTTTTTTTTTTGTGCTTTCCCTAGTAAGTTACCTCGTATTGCTGAGTTTTACCTTATCGAGCCCAAAACACTAAGAAAGCCACACCGACAAAAAAACATGCAGCTTTTGTGTCCTTTCTGCAGATGTGGCATAAGTGTGTATGGGTGACTCGATGTTCACTCTCATTTGCCCTAAACCTTTCTCTGTTGTTTCCTCCCCAGCCGCTCCTCAGTGGATACAGAGACCAGCAGATACAGATGCGGATGAGGACGGCCATGCCTACCTGCACTGCCACACCCAAGCCACACCCAACCCTTCAGTATCCTGGCACAGAACGTCACTCAGAATAGACCCCAGAAAAGTATGAAACTTTCTGGGATTAATCTGTATCTGTATAGCCAGTATAACCTGCCTTAAGCAGCTTCATACAGCTTCACAGGCATGTAGTGCCACAACAGCTGGTCATATTTCCAAGAACGACCTGTTTCACATAACCTTTGCGTAACTAGCTGCAAGCGTTGCTTAAATCTATCTAGTAAGGATGCTCCTACTGTACCTAAGATAGCTCTTGGAATGTGTGGAGTAGGTTTTAAAACACCTGTAGAAGGTAGGGTCTTAAAACGCCAGTTGAAGTCGGATGCTCCATCAAACAGATTCCTTTGTAGTGAAATGAACCGTTGTTTTGAGTATCGTCCATTCACAAGTTTTCACATATAATCAGGTTCAGGTCCAGACCTGGACCTGATCATCTGGATCTGGACTGTACCTGTACCTGAATTATCTGTACTGGTACCCACCCCTGTTTAACGAGTGATGAAACTGACTCCCTGTGTGTGTGTTTGATTGACAGGACAGCAGATACGAGGTGTTCAGTAACGGCACCCTGCACATCAGCCCCCTGCGAGTGCTGGACGAGGGAGACTACTTCTGTGCCTCGCAGACTCTGGCCGGCAGCATCGAGGGACAGCTCTTTCTCAATGTCATAGGTCAGGAGACATGTTTGATGTATTCTGGATCAATGTTGACCCAGGGGTGCCTAACTATTGATTTTGACTATCATCATATTCATGACTTTATATGTCGCATTGCAGAAAAGAAATTGGGCCTACTCGATTGTAGTGGGTAGAGACATGTGAATGATAAGCAATGTAAACGGTTATATGTCAACTAATTTACAAAATCTGAAACAAAGGATCTTGTCCCTGGTTGTTTTCAGAAAAGTTGAAGTTTTCCCCCTCACCCGTCCCACGCACCCTGGAGCTGGGGGACACCGTCGCCATCCGCTGTAACGCCAAGGGCGAGTACCCGCCCACCATCCAGTGGCTGAAGCACAACGTGGCGTCCTCCGCCTGGCCTGCCTACGTGCAGGAGGCCAACGGGACCCTGCAGTTCAACGGGGTACAGAAGGAGGATGCGGGAATGTACACGTGTATCGCCTCCAGCCCCGAGCAGGGACTGATTAACGCCACCATCAAGCTGACTGTGTTCGGTAAGAATTACCTGGGATGAAATAGAAGTAAAGTGAAAGTAATTTGGGTACTGCTAATTATGACGTGGTCACATGGGTTGTCAGATGTCATATGATTTTGATATTGTAGAATTTTCAAGCAGGCTGTGACAGAACCAACTGCCAACAAGGTCCTAAGACAGCCTTCCCAGTAACACAACGGCTGTAGTTTCATAATATGTGCATGACTATGCCAATGTTGCCTCCAGTTTGTGATCCTTTGGCAATAATGCATCAAAATGTGATCAGACCTTCACAACTGGTGCACCTATTCCAAAATGATGAATTTCGAGCCCTGGGATGGCTGTCTTCTGTATCTGTGTCTATCGTTTGGTGTAACACACCAGCTTCGCAGTCTTGCACCCTCTTGTTGCAGCAGATGCTTACTCCTTTGTTCCTACCCTCTTACAGTGAAGCCCCATTTTACGGTGACCCCGAATGACACCACTGCCGGGGAGGGCTCCCAGGTCCTGCTGCACTGTCAGGCTGAAGGGGACCCCGAACCCATCATCACATGGACAGGCACCAACAGCAAGGTAAGCACAACTTTCTTCATCATGCTGGCACCTAGCCTAGAATCCGTCCTTTGCTAGCCCTTATTCGCACCAATCGTGCTCACACAGAGTAGTCTGGTACCATCTAATTGACTGGTCCTTATGTCTTGCATTAATTCAGGAGTCAAATATTCCTCAGAAGCAGTAGAACAGGGACCAAACTTCTGAATGCTTGTTTTGACCCTGTGACTATGTAATAATACCAATAGAGTGGTGCAGGGAAAATTTGTCTGGTGCATGCAAATGTTACCATTGCAGTTCCAGTCCTGTAGTTCTCCACTGCAGCATCGGCCAGTATAAAGTACTCTTACAAAAAAATGTGCACCCGGGAGTGCTGTACTCAGACATCTCTCAGACACTTTTTCTCAAAGTGGCAGATATATTTTAAGTGTTGAAGCCTTCCTGAATGCACAAAAGTACTCATGTATAATGTCATTTGTGTGAACTCAGGTGTACACAGAGAAAAGCTGTGAAGAAGAGGGCACACGGTTCTGTGTGTTGCCCAACGGAACCCTGCGCATCACCAAGGTAGAGTCAGAAGACCAGGGGAAATACACCTGCATCGCTGGCAATGTTGGCTGGCTCACCCGCGAGGAAGTCAACGTCGTGATAAGCAGTGAGTTAGGAGATTACTTCAATCAAGCTCTGTAAAACAACATTCTGTGACCAAAAGGTTCTGAAGGTTCTATGCCCGTGACAAAGGTAAGCTCTGAAATTCTTTGTCTACAATTATGTGGCTAGCATATTTCAGTTGTCCATGTAAGCTATTAAGTCAGCTCCCAAGCCAGGTTCTGTTGACAGACACATTATGTAATAAAGAATGGAATATTTCCTGTGTATCTTTCCTTTGCAGCTTTTTCAGGGAGCTGACTCTAAATGCCATTTTTAAAGCAATCTAATGAAGATGTTGCTACTGTATTTGATGACAACAGGTTCTGTTCTTAATTTTTTTGAAAAAACAAACAAACATTGGAGTGAGGAAGAGATATGCACATGTTAACCTTAAGCCTGCTTAAGTAGCCATTTATCACCAAATTTGTATTGGTGATAGGGATAAGAACCAGGGCCAGGAGGAGGTTAGTTAGGTTCACTGCATAAGAAAGTGTCCTGTGTTGCTTAGGTGGTGCAGTCAGTGGCCTGGGCGCAGATCCTGCCATGCTGAAGACCATCGGCATCGCCTGCGGGTGTGCGGCGGCCTACATCATCCTGGTGCTGGGCCTCATGTTCTACTGTCGGAGACGCAAGCCCAGCGAGAAGTACGAGGAGGAGGAGGGGACCAAGGAGGAGGCGGACAAGCTGAACGGGGCGGTGGCCAAGGAGGAGAACGGGATCCACTACGCTGACACCATGCTGAAGGTGGGAGGGGGATGGTGGTGTGATGATGATATATGATGGAGGATGATGATGATGTAGGAGGGATGGAGGATGTTGATAATGAAGGAGAATGAGGGGGATGGAAGATGATGGATGCTTTTGATGTTGGAGACTGATGATAGATGTTGATGATTATGATTATGATGGAAAGGGAGAAGGATCAGCATGTTTTTTGATATTTGTTTTTTTCTGGTTTGTCTATCATTTCTGAGATATGATGTTACTATTAATTTCTTAATGATGCTGTATGCTCCAGTCCCCCTCTATTGGAATACACACAGCGAGGGTTTGGTGGTACAGCTAGAGCAATGGTTTTGGTTTGAAGCTGACCGCTGCATTGTCACAGTGAACAGCTTTGCTACAAAACTACACTTGTCAAAATGAGCCAGGAGATTTCAAGACCTATAACCTTCTGTGCAAAGTTGATTGAAAATTCTTGATTTTACTTGCGAAGGAATACTTTTTTTCTGAATACTACACTTTTCTATATGATAAACACTCAGTGCAGTAGCCAATTGAGTAGAGTGTCCATCCCGTAAGTCCCCATAGTTTGGTCTGCTACATAATCAAACCAAGGACAAAGCTATGATGACTGTAGAAAGTTGTGTGGCCAAAAGGCATAGTTTGCTGCTGCCCTATGCACCATGTATGCTGGAAGGACTTAGACTTAACTTCAACACTCAGTTTGATGTATGATGTTTTGCTGAAAGACTTCATTTCTTGTATTGCAGGTTGACAACTCCATCCCACTGAACATGGTGAACAGCAGCTACGGGAAGAGGAGGGGAAGTTACGACAAACTGCAGTTCCCCAGACACGACCTGCAGTCACTGGGACTTCTCGGTCAGTTCTGTGTTCTATATCTTTTGTTGTGAACTGTTAGCCTGTGTCCAGTTTGCCCAGGATCTCAATGGATTGAAAGTGGACTTTTCTGTTAAGTTCAATGAGTTTTTGTAAAGATCTTTTTTCTGCTCTATGAAACAATTAACAGTGTAATCGTACCATTAGAGCTGCTCTACATTCATGACCTGCGTTATTAACCTGAATCCTCAGACAAGTCTCATGATAAATCTCAATCTTGGCTCCCCAGGGCGAGGAGAGTTCGGTGAGGTGTTCCTGGCAAAGGCTCAGGGGATCCGGGACGGGGAGGAGGAGACCATCGTGGTGGTTAAGTCGCTCTCCACGCGGGACGAGAACCTGCAGTTCGACTTCCGGCGTGAGATGGACATGCTCGCCAAGATGAACCACGACAACGTGGTGCATCTTCTTGGCGTCTGCAAGGAAGCGGAACCCGTCTGTCTCATCACCGAGTATATGGAATGGGTAAGAAAAGATGTCCCATGTATTGGCTAGACTATGAAGCATGTTATCTATCGTATTCTAGCTTTGTTCACTCCTTTTATCGTTTCCCAGCAGATCATTGGAGGAGGGCTAGAATAGATGGATTCCAGGGTATAGGTTATAGGTCACATTTGTTGTGCAGTAAGTCTTGGGGCATTCTTAGGACAGTTGGGCATGGTCATTCAGTGGTCTTATGATGGAAACTGCTGTAAATTTTCAATACTGTCATAGCCTGGATCAAAAGTGCACAAGAGAGGTTCTATACATTGGTTTGTAACATTAACGCATTACCCAAAATTGGCTGCAGCTTTGATAGACAAGTGTTAACGAATCTGTGTTTCCCTGCAGGGCGACCTGAAACAGTTCCTGATGGCAACTCGGCACGAGAACGGCAAGAAGAAGGCCTCGCTGCCTCCCCTCAGCCTCATCCAGAAGATCCACATCGCCAACCAGATCGTGCTGGGGATGGAGCACCTGTCCAACCACCGCTTCATCCACAAGGACCTGGCCGCCAGAAACTGTCTCCTCAACCCGCACCTGGACATCAAGATCTCCACGCTCAGCCTGTCGCGGGATGTGTACGCCACAGAGTACTACCACTACCACCAGCAGTACATCCCGCTGCGGTGGATGCCGGCCGAGGCCGTGTTCGAGGATGACTGGTCAACGAAGAGCGACGTGTACGCGTTCGGGATCACCATGTGGGAGATCTTCAACCTGGGCTGTTTGCCCTTTAAGGAACTAGATGATGAAGACGTGATGAAGGGACTGACTCTAGGAGAGCTGGATCCCGAGATTCCCCCGTACTGTCCCAAGGAAGTGTTTGCGGTGATGCAGAAGTGTTGGGCAGAGAGCCCCAAGGACAGGCCGACCTTCAGCGATCTCGCCGTCGCTCTTTCGGAATTGGAGGTGGACAGCGATGTGTGACGTCCCAAGGATGTTTTCGTTAGTACCACGTAACAAAGGGATTGACTGTTGATTCAAACACAATTATGATGTTAAAGTATCAAAGTTAATGGCAGATTCATCTGGTGCTGTCAATACTTACTGTTGAATTAGAACTTATCTACAGACCTGCCTTACTTAGATACTGGTCATATTGACCGTAACAAATACTTAATTTTTATACATGAGTGAACTTTGGTACAACAAACTGAGGAAGGTTCTGGTCATTTTTTTGTTATGTACAGTTTTGTAGACAGCATCAGATTGTGCCATTGAGTTTCGAGGAATTACCTGATGTTGCTGTAATTGCATCCCTTTGTCAGAGACAATAGAGGATTGTTGAAAAACTTTGTAGTTGTTAGACTCTTGGCGTAGGTCTTTGGACAGAAACCAGGGCAACAACTTACTACCGAGGGAATTGTATGAAGTGCCTTCGTGCAGGGTAACCTTTTAGTATTGAGTTAACTGGTGAGAAGAAAGAATCACATTTCTGCTCCACATTGTTGGAGGTGGGTTGCCTGGTTCAACCACTTTTCATTTCAAAGAATATTCCCTCAGGAAGTATTGACATATACAAAACAACATTGTAGTTGTTTGTTGCCAGACAGTGGAAATAGCCCCATAGCCTTTCCTCCTTACCGTGGGCTTGTTAGTTCTCTCACCAAATGTGTGCCAGTTACGACTGGTGACCAATAAGTGCACGGTCTCACCCGGATGTAAGGTACACTACTCAAATCTTTAGCCATAATTGTCAAGTAAAAAGACTTTTATGAATGCCTACTAAAAATCAAATCCTTGTGATCATTACTTTAATTAGGTGAGAGAGAGGGGAAAAACATGTACAATGGAGCTGTGACCTGAGGTGTGCTGGTCAACTTGTTCCACTGAAACTCAGATATCCACTTCTTTTTGAAACATTGTGTTTATTGTCATCAAACCTTTGGAAAATGACCTTGTAGATTTCGTGGCATGAGGAACACAACCTACACAGCTATGATTCCAGCTCACCATCATTTTTCTCACCACTTACCTTAAGTCAGCTGGTAATGACCACAATGATTTGAATGATATTGGCAAGTACAAATGTACTATACTACTGTATGTGATTATGACCTGAAATTGTAGTTGTGCCCCTTTTTTCTGGCTGAGGCCACAAGCTTATTGATCACCTGTCTTACACCATTACACTTATTCCGTATTTATAGGAGGAATGGAGAAATAAGACAAAAAAGTTGTTGGCCACATCTTCCTTGGCCAAGGAAAATAACTGTTGTCTCCAGTCACAGATTATTAACTTCTTCTTACTCAGATGTCAGATTGAAATACAGCATTTTTTCGTAGGCCACAACAGGTTCCAAATTCTAAACCAATAATGGCTGTGAAATGCCAGTATAATCTGGTGTGTCCGTGGGTCCATGGTGGTAAGACTCAGAGCAAGATGTTGCAAGCCCCTTAAACAGGAAAAGTAGAACCTGTAGTTCAGACAGCCTGGAACTGACTTCTGCAATAGACTGATGTATACCTCATCTGGGGTGAGCGTTCGTCACCAAGGGACCACTATCTCTCGTGTATCATTTCATTCTATCGTGCCAAAGTGGAAAAAGCTTTCTTCCATGGTGCTAGAAATTTGTTTGTGTAGCGTGCAAAAAGTATTATAACAAGAGGGAGAAGCAAGTACCAGTAGTGTAAATTAACATTAAAGTTTAAGGACCAAGTTTGTGTTTTAAGTGGTAAAAGTGGGATAGAACAAGGGCACCTTGTTTATGAAAACATTTTCAAAGTTATATTGTTTATGTAAACATTTTTCCAAAGTGATCCTCATTGGTCACCATATGTGAATGCAAGGCGTTGTATCATTCTCCATTTCAACAAAGTAAGCAGTGGGGTCACACTGCGGTTGCATGTTGATTTTTTTTTAGTATTAGTTGAACGGTTTATGTATTTTAGCTATCTCCATTTTAAATTCTTCAACAGGAATAGACTTCCATGTAAATATGGACATTGGTAGAACTATGTTCTGACTTGATGATGCAGACGTGCAACACTGTTCATTTTAGAAATTTTTTTTCTTTCTGTAAACTATAGTATGCATATACATGTATATATTATTATTTGGCTGGGGTTATTCAATTGTCAACCCATACAAAGTTTGTTTCTGGTGGTATCATGTCAGGTATGGCCTGTTCACATTTGTGAATAACAGGTCTAATCTTACACCCTCAAAAACAGATTGTATTTTTATTGACTGCCATGACGATGTGCTGAAAAGAATTTTTTAGATTTACCGTAGTTGCTTCTGGGCATTGTTACCGTGCTGCTGTTGCTGTATTCAACTTCTCAACAAAAGTTTCCACCTTTCAACACTACACATCGTAACAACATTTGTGCACAAATCCTTGGGTTCTGAGTTGCACGTTTTGTTATCAAACCTTTTCTTTTTAATGGTTTCAAATAAGTTGATTTGGTAGCAGCACCATTTATTTGGCTCAACGATGTTCTTCACTGAACTTATGTGAAATGTAGCCTATGTGAAAGTCAGTAACAACGATGTAAAGAAGTCTTTTGTTGACATTGCTTGAGTTTTACATGTTTTTGATAATTTGAAATCTATGTTTCTCTGTGTGGAGATGCTTACTTGTGTACATAATTGTCCTTTGTTGCTATTGTCATTATCATGTTGTAAATATTGTAGGCATACCCCCAAAAGAGTATTTCCTGACTTTGTTGTGTGAGTACTATGCAAAGGTGTTATCCAATAGAAGTGCTCTACTCTAATGCTGGTCACTTTTGATTTGCAGCTATCTAAATTTCCAAAGGCACCTTGTCTTTTGTTTGAGGGCATCATTTGAGCATCCTTTGTAATGTATTATCGGTAATCTTATAATCTAACCTTACAGAGATGACAACAAAAGGTTTTTGAGATTGGAGCGTTTGCTGTCTTCCCAAATTGAAAGAGACCAGTCTTTCAGAATATTTTGGAACATGCACATTGCATATACTCACAATGCCTCTAATTGAGCTGCCCAATTGATTTTGTTGTACAGTTTTGTTCATATTTTTGTTGAATGTTGTTAAGATTTGATGGAAGTGAATTCTCAATTCTTGCAGAGTGTATCTTCCTGCTGCCTAATCCCATAGCCAATACAAAGTTGGTGCCAAATGGCAGCAGGCTGAAAGTTAAGGAATACCCAAACACGCGAGAAAAAGTAGTCCCTTTCTGTATCTTCTAGAAAAAACTTAAGTATCCTTTGGTTATTATATGCATATGTAGGCTGTTGCTATTCTATTTGTACAGTTCTTCATGAGATGTACAGTTGTCCATTACTGAGATCATGAAAGATACGAGTCGGACAACCAAAATTTTATTCAAAATGTATTGTACGTAGGTTTTTACATGTTCCTGAATTATTTTTTTGTGTAATTTATAGTGCATACTGTTGTAATGCTAAGTACAACATTTAGTGGCAATAGGAAAAAGCGGAGACAATCGTTAGAAGAGAGTTTTGTACGGATGATGCAGGTCTGACGTTTTGTCAGGACCCATTTTTGATCAGTAGCAAGAGAGCTGAATGCAGCCAGCAGTGGAATTACTAGAGCATTGACATTTTGTATTAGGTACCATTTGTATGGATGGCAATAAAGTGGCTGTGCCTTATGTCTGTACGGTTTATATTTGCTTTCTTCACTCCTGTTTCTCTTGCAATGAATGGCCAGTGATTTTAGTACTAACATCATCATACCTTAATGTTGATATAACCAAGAGACACAGTAATCAGCAATCAGAACCTGGATACGCTAAAATAAAGACGAACTATATAAGACATACATGAAATAGTTTTTATATCTCCGCTCTTCTCCACAATATCCATTCAGGCTATATTTTCATCTCAAGTTCTGCTGTTCAGTGTCAGCGGCTGCGTCCAGTTCTGACAGGAACTTCCTGCACTTGCCCATCAGCACCTTGGTGGCCTCGCACACCAGAACGTCTGGGGCCAGCGCTCCTGTGGACTCCACTGAGACTGTGGATGGAGGGGCAACATAAGCAATGTGTCAGCTGCACCCATACACCACTGTACATCATACTAATCTCAAGCAGATTTTCAAGGGTAAAATAGTGACAGTTTCTGGGCCCAAGATCTGATTCCCCAGCCACCTTCAGATGCCCAGTCAGAAACACCAAAAATGTATTTGAAGATTTCTCCAGGGTTCATATTAGTTTGGTGAACTGAGGCCACACCCATCCATTATATTTCTTCTCAGACATTTACCAGTAAAAAAAGTAAGATAGAGATAAAAACTCCCTAAATCTGCACCAAGGTACAAATCTTACCTGTTTTAATCTTTCTATGAAATCTTAGAACCAACAAATCGAATTGTGGTTCTTCAAAATGATTCTATAAACAAATGCTACTTTTACTAGGTAGTGCCATGAAAATATTCTCCCATTTTTTTCCAAATACCAAATTCTATCCCATTCCTACACATGCTAACCCACCCTGACCATTGTTAGCGCTGAAGTGGTCAGAAAAACAGCATCAAAGCAACTCACATATAAAATGGTCACGCAGTTTGTTCAGCTTTACGCAGTCTTTCAGATCCTGTAAGAGGTCCAAGTATAACATACTTTATTCACATTCATGCTAACTCTGAACATTATACCACAGAATGATGTACCATTCAATTACTACCAGGCCTGCCCGTAAAAAATGTCCAGTAGTAATCAGATGGTACACAGGCTAAGAATAATGATCATATGTACAACAACTGTACTTTCTAAACTATTTCCAAGAAACTTGAAGACATAAAATAACATGGAGTATTCTTATGTGTATGTAGAATATCTTATTCCATATATACAAAAAGTTTAGTTACCAGTCTTCAGGGGAAAGACACGAATATCATGATTAAATCACACACTACCTTTCATCAGGGCCTGAGGGATATCAATTTTACCTTTCAGTCACTAATAGTGGATGTTATCTGAAATGTCTGACCAATATATAAAATGTATCCAGTTGCTTGAGTATTGTGTATCTATACCAGATGTATATACCAGATGCCTAGTTTTCATAATTTTTTTTTCAACCTTTAAATCAAATCAACCTTGACAATGAAAGCTGGTTCCTACCGGATGTCTGAAGATTTCTCTGCTGCAAGTGTCCAATCTCGAGTTCACAACTCTGGCTTTCTTCACACCTGTAGACAATAAACACTGTTACCTGCCAATGCCCAGCTTTGTGTCCAAACTTGGCTCTGCCTGAGACCCTGCAGCTACAATAGTTTTGGATACTGTCATGTACATGCCATGGGCACTTCATTTTGTACATCAAATACAAATGCAGCTAGAATATTGATCTGCACACAAATTGGTAAAGCCCATACTGCCATTTTCCCCACAGTGTGTCCTAAGGAAACAGAGTGAGCTTTCCTCATCATCATGTTCACTGAGGTCGTAGTTAGACTATATCTAACACTACAGTCAAAGCTGTACAAGTGACCAAGTAAATGCTTTGACAATTTTTCTCATTGACACAAGCATTACGACTCTTGTCCACAAAGACTTGAGTTTTTTTCAGTCCCATGTGGTTTTCTTGAGCTGGTTTGACTGGAACTTTGACCAGAGGACAAAGGTTTTTTACCATTCTCCTCTGTGACCTCCATGACCCCCGGGCTGAAACACCTGACCAGTCTGTCTGCCCTCTCCCCTTTGACCTCTTCTGTCAGGACGATCTCTGGTAACAGGCGATAGGAGGCTGTGGCTGGAGGAACAGAGTCTTCGATATAAACACATCATGGCTACTCATAGGTACTGTTACGGGCCTTACGGCCTCCTATCCACTAGATGAGGATCACTTTCATTTCATTCCATTTAGTAACCATTGAGTGACAAAAATTGGAATTGTGTGACCCTTGGTTTCATAATTGGAATGTGACGTACAATATTGCAGTATGGTTTAAAATACAGCAACACACGCAAAATCTTAAACATTCCTTCTTTGCCTGTGAAATCCATTCAGTTTTCTTCTCAGGTCACCACTGAGTGACCACTGAGCAACCTGTCAAATGTTTGGTCGCTGAGTGGCCACGTTGCACTCAGAGCCTTTAGTGCAACAGGGGTGTATGAGTACAGTCAAATCCCTAGAGCTGTACCAAACTCTGTACATGTTCCAATCCAAGACATTTGCTTAGATGTCAGACATATTACCTTAGTTTCTCCAAGACACAACATGGGAGAATGTCTTACCAACAGGTGAGAACTTAGCATGGTCCCGCCCAATCCCCTTCACACAGTGTAACTTCAGATCCATCTCCTACAGAAAAATGTACAAAGTTTTTAACTGGAATTGATAACAGAACAACTGGAACTGATAACAGTAGACGAAGGACTGGGGGGCATTGATGTAATTTTGGCTACACTAGCTGACTACAAAAGTCCAAGAAGTTCAGCTGATGGAAGGTTTACAAACCTGCCCTGGTCTGAGTTTGGCAATCAGGATGTCATCATGCACAGGTTTGATGTCTCCTTCACTGTACTGGAGTAGAAGGGATGATATGAGGTTAAAGATGTCAGTTACTAATCTCCAAGCAGATCCTACGGTAGCATAAGATAGTAAAGTTGACATTCTTCCTGGATTCAAATATCTAGAGTATTACAGCACAAAAACATGCTTATCACACTACAACAAGAACAAGCATAACTTGTAAGCATGGTAGAAAGTAATAGTGGAAATTATTGATTATGCTGGTATAAAAAGATAACATACCAGCAACTACTATTTACTACTGTAACATTAATACAGGAAGAACAGAAAAGTGAAGATTTTATAGACCAAACCTTTTCCCAGTAGCTATGGAGGATCCTACTTACCAGTTCAGCCTGGTTACCCAGGGGGACCCACTTTAGATGTTTGGTATAGACTGGGAAACAAAACAAATCTGTGTCAATTGTGACCTATAAAATACTGGTAAGATTGCTTAGCAGCTATGTGTATCAAATCTCACCAAACCATGAAAGCCTCCATCATGAACTGCAGTACATGTATATCACAAATTTGAGATCATCATCTCGGTGTGGAGTATACAGATTACACTCTGAAGTGAAAGACAGTACCAAGCATTCTCGCCACCTACATCGGCTACAATGCTAGCGGTGAGAAGCAGAACTCCAGTTAGAAGTTGTGAGGAAGTGTCTGAGAGACATCGAATCATAAGCAAAAGTGAGTTTAAACTGGTTGTGTAAAAGAAATCTCCTATATCCTAGTGCCACAGGAATATTGTACATTTATAAGTACTAAAACTCTAAATTATAACTTTTGAAGAAGCACATTGAATGTCACTTGTGAAAAAATGTATTACATCGTCAGGCAAGCATCTGCCCTCCAGTCATGTGCACTAACACAGCCATGTCTCAAATGTCTACAGCAAGATCAGTTGACATCCACAAGTTGGCTCTAATCCACACCCTTCCCTTCACACGGCAATGTCAATCATACCAGTCCACATGAATTATGTTAAACCAACTCCCGTCCACAGCAGACAAGCACAAAATGGCACTAAAAACCCTGCAGAATCAGTTATATTGACTCTGTATGATATACAGCTCCGGCACAATTATTTCTACAACAACATTTTTTGTAACAGTTGACTACAGTGGACCCAGATGCCAGGAGAAGTCCTATGGGAAGAGTGTAGTTGAGGGTCCCACAGAGTCAGTGTGGAGTGTTTCTGTGTGGTATATAACCATGCCGGGTGCAGTAAACACATCGGGAAGGTCCGGAGGCTGTGGGGCGGCACTTCTCAGACCCGAGGGTGGTGATAGAGGCTTCAAAACAGTTGGTTCAAACTAGGAAAGTGAAATTCAGGGGCTGTCTATCCTCCCACCCATGGCCACGTCTTGACCTTTCTTTTTTTTAACTCAAGATACCTTTTTTCCAAAATCATACTTTTTTGTCCATTCATTTGCATTTGTTTATCTTATTGAAATTTATCTATCAATTTCATCCAAGGTACCTTTCGTTTATTTGTTTTCATTTAGTTCTCAAAATCTTATCTTGATATGACAGGCTTAGCCCTAAAGCATAAACAGCGAATTTTGTGACAGTGTAGGTACCTTTTTTTACAACTTAAGTTCCTACAAGAAAGTATTTTAAGCTTTAGGTATACAGTAATCTCTAAGGAGATGGTAGGATTTGGCTCTTATTCTGTGTTTTACGACTATTTTTGTACCCTTTAGCAATCTTTCCTAGTATTGCAATTCACCCCCTGCCATGTGAAGAAAGTGTGCTCCATTACCAAAAAAAACATGGCAATGAAAAAAAAGGCTGCAAAACCAACAAAACAACCCTGGCCTACTTATCTGCTTGGAGATTAGCCACACAATTCCTACTATGTACCTTTGTGATCCTTGTAAATCTCATCAGGATCTGTGGAGTCCTTGGGTGCCTGTGGGTTCCTGGTGCACTTCACATTCAGGTGGAACTCTAGCGTGTCCTCAGCCGTCCCCTCATCATCACCTGGCAAGGTGCACAAATCATGTGTCATGGTAAAGTTTGAAGAGTTTGTTGTTATCAATAAACTCCAAGCAGAATTTTGGGTGGGGATTTTACGTGCATTAAAAGTTGCATGTGAGAAATTTGAGCAAGAAGCAGATATCAAGTGTCAGTGATCCAAAACTGTTTACAAAGTCATACCAGAGAATGACTATGTGTATAATCCCCTACAGACCACTTATAAGACATCTAAAAAGTCTCAAAAACACATTGCTGGACACTACATCTGCTTGGAGAATAGAGCAGAATAAATCATGGAGATACTTCATTCCTAATGTCAAAGCAGATGTTAGCAGGCAGTTAAAGGCAGTAGGCATAACTGTGATAACATCTTACTAGCTGCCCATTTATTTTCAAGAGGCAGTTTGTAACATATAGGCAGCCGAGGCAGGTAAATGTCACCTCCAAACATCTGCTTGGAGATTACAGTACAGTAAATGCAGAAATTTTGGGGGTGCTTTGCTGTTTGCGGTACTGTGATGACCACTTCACTACAAACTCAACCCCACCACAAATTTTTGTTCTTCCTTCTCTCTGCTACCCCATTGTTTATTACCACTAGTTTACATGTACTTGGATGTACTGTTCTACAGTATATGTGCACAGTGAAAATGTATGTAAAAGTAAAGGTTAAACAAAGACAAGGATACATCTTTAAACCCCTGCGAACTTAAATGCATCCAGTGCCCCACCTTCCTGCCTGTACTCGAACAGCCTGGGGTCAGCGTGGATGGGGATGAGACCCAGCCGGTGAGCCAACACCTCGTCCTGGATGATGGACGTGTTGTTGTGCACAAACACCTTCTCTATAGCCATGGTGGGGACCTGCACAATGACATGCATCAGATCAGTATTAAATTCCCAGCATAGGTTGGGCTCCGGCTGTTTTCTGACATTGTTTTTAGGCGTTTTTATCGGGCATTCTATTTTGCACCGTTTTTTATGTCTTGCGACCGATAGAAAGCCTGATAAAAAACGTCTAAAAAAAAAACGTTAAAAAAACAGCTGCAGCCTAACCTCTGCTTGGAGATTAAGATTAGCCCAGGGGCTTGGTGAGCATCACTCCACCATAGGTTGTGGGTTGGTATGACACATAAGACCTGGGTTTCTTACCTCCATGAACTGGTACATTGTATTGAGTGTATTGAGAGATCTCTAATGCAGCACCCCCAGGTATACACAGTTAAGATATGCAGGTCTGCAGTGAGTTAAACAGGGGGATGCTGCATTGGAGATTGGAGATATCTTGCATACCTGCATACCATCTTCAGTCGAGGGAGGAGTGGACTCCTGTAGTGGACTGATCTTTTCACTTCAGGTCATCAGCTAGGCACGCTCATACATCAGATGGCTCCAGTGTTTGTCTAGTTGGTTTTTAAATTGGTTCACCGTGCTACTGTTCACCACTTTCTCTGGCAGGTCCAGTTTTTCACTACTCTAGAGCTAAAAGCCTGGGCTCTCACTCTCAACTTGGCAAGGGGAATCTTCAACTTTAGGCTGTGTCCTCTTGTTATTGTGTTTTCCGCCTTCTCAAAAAAGGTGTCTGGCTGAACTCTCTCCTTGCCTGTTAAGAACTTGTAGACTTGGATGGGGATCATATCCCCCCGCTATCTTAAGAAATAGGACTTTTTTTTTTTGGATGGTGACAGATATGTGAGCTGAAAGATCACATAGGGTGTAGAGGCCCTGCCTTATGGCACATACCTCCTATTAAACAAAGTAAAAGTAGCAACCTGTATCTTATGGTCAAATGTTTATTGTAGTCATCCATGCATTCATTTTAACCTGTGTAAACTGCTATGAATGTGTTTCAAGTGTTACTGCACCTCAGCCAGTAGGATCCTCCTGAAGGCGTTTGCGATGGCAGCGTCTATACCAACCATGTCAAACTCCAGCTCTGATCCCTCCAACGACACGATGTTCACTCGGAACTTCTGTGGGACAGTAGGTTTAAAGCATCTATCAATAACATTGAATTAATTTTGAATTGTTAGTGCACATGTATGGTACATGTGCGTCACTCAGTAGACGAAAGGATGGAGAATGAATTACACACCCCTACTTCACCTTGAATAAAAAGGTATTGCCAGCCATGGGCAGGCCAGGCAGACGGGTTGCCTAACCCACAACAGCGAGTGACTGTCTACCTTATTGTAGTACATGTAACGTTAACTACAATTTGTCTCCCGAGGCAGATGGATGCCAACAACAAACGAATCAGTAAACTATATGTCGTTCAAGTACAAACAACCACATAGGCGCAAAACTACGAAAGCGTCACCGTTTGAAAGGAATTCAGCACTGGAAAACCAGTGCTGGAACAATATTCAGCACTGGAATTCCAATCCTGAAGGGGCTTTAGCACTGGAACAGAGCCATTCAGCACTGTAAAACCAGGGCTGAACTTTCTTCAGCACTGGGCCCCCAGTGTTGAGGCGGCTTTGACCATTGAATGATCCATCAGCACTGGAATCCCTGTGCGGAAGGTGAACCTTTCGTAGACTTGCCACATAGGCAACCTCTCTATAAGTTAGTATTATCAAGTGTAAGTAAAATAACGTTATATGAGCCTCCTTGATTTGTAAACATCAAAGTTATTTTCAAATTTATTACTTTTTTTGGCGACGGCATACAGACCAAGATGCCTGCACGTTCAGTGTATGTGAACTCATGTTCAGCGTAGCATTGTGCTTGACCGTTGTTTCTGCGTATCTAAGAAGGTCAGCTATGACCACCTTCAAGGCTTGCTTTGTGCAAGTCTTCCTAGAAGGAGTCCGGACACTCACCTCCTCGAACTTGGCCAGGCTCCATGTGTCGTCATACCCGGCGTAGTTACCGGGAAAGTCTGTGCTGTGCGTCTGTAAAGCAAAGCACAACGAGATGTCAAGTTCACAGAAAAGAGCAATAGAGTCTGTAGAATATCAAAAATGTGTTGGGAAGGGTGTATTTATCGTCTTACGTTGATAACTTCGTGTTCTGTGAGCGTCACACGTGTTCTGATCTGCTCCAGATCGGCCATTTTGGAAGATTACACTTTGACTCCGGGGGTGGACAGGACCTGTTGAACAGTGCACTCGAGGCAACGCTAAATACTGGCTCCCGTACATCTGGACGTTTGAATGCAGGATGATGACAGGATCAATGATGAATTTGGTATAATGTCAAAGTTTAAAGTCTCCCAGTGATACATTATACTATATCATTAACGAAATGATAAAAAGATATGATTTTATATTAAATTCAAGTTTCTTTTTGTAATGAGTGTAGTTCCACAAGACCCCTTGGATCGCCGCGGGAAAATTAATAGAAAGTTAATGATTTTTCAGGTTATCGAGTCGGCTAAGGAGCTTACACAAAATGTAACGTAACTGTTACTCATAACTGGATAAAGCAAATCGAGGTAAAATGTAATACTAGTATACCTATTCTCCAAGCAGAGGTTCGGCTCCCGGCTGTCAAAGTTTTGACGTGTTTCTAGGCGTTTCTATCTATCGGGCTTTCTATATTGTATTTTATTTATGTCTTCAAGCCAAACAGCACAAAGTAGAAAGCCTAATAAAATCGCCTAGAAACACGCAAAAAATCTCTGCTTGGAGTAGTTGTTTTACATTTTACTTCGATTTAACACTGTGATCTTGAATATCGCCGCGTCAGCTGGACGTGTAAAAAGTTGTGCTGCGGGAGAAACGAGAAACAATTGCAATGCCAGACCCAGAAACGGATTTCAAAACGTCGCAGACTGCATACAACAGAAAAGATGCAAGCCAAGCAAGACCAAGCAAGTCCCGTTATCTGAAACAGGTGTCAGGACTGCACAGTTCAAAACTCTCTGTTCACCACCAGGAAAGCAAACGGAAGTCATGCACTTCCCGTTAAACAGTGTTGTTGTCGCTGTTGACTTCAGTGGTATATTTAAGCCCGACTGCAAGCCTGTCCCGACAAACACCACAGCGCTCCGTGACTGCGTGACTTGGACGTTCCCGACGCTGCCAGAAGAGGGATTCTCTGTTCTCATCATGAAGGCACTGCTCATCGTGTTCCTCTGTCTCATCCTCTGCTCCCATGGTAAGGATCTAACGCTAATTCACCTTTATCCGCGGCGTAAGGTTATCCGCGGATAAAGGTGAACTAACGTTAACGTTAAAGACTAAACAATAAATTGTTTTTCGTCGAATTTTAATCCAGCGCTTCTCTCAACCAGTCTGTCCGTCTCCACTACGGCGTTCCAAAAGTTGAATTCAAGGCGGAAAGCCCATGTATGAAAATGAAAACTCTTTCTGTTGGCGTAAGATGCGGTTTCGCCAATCTTACCGACACCTGCGACAGATGGATGGAAAAGCGTCAAGTCCTCAATGCTGGGCTCGTGTTTGACTCGCAAAAATCACAGCATCCAAGCGTCAATGTCAATGTGTTTTTGATTCACACATACACATAATTTGTATATCTCCTATGTGACGCACGTTGCATTTTCTGATGATACTTTCGACTTTACTTTCTTTCAGCCATGGAGATTTCGAGGGCTAAGCGCAGAGGTAGGTCCCATTCCGTGACAATGGTTATATGTTAGACTTCATGTAACGTTTTGGCTGTAGTATGCTGAAGAAAATAATTTCCGTGAATTTTCCTGATTGCTGTGTATTTCAATGGGGCAAGCAGAGAGAAAAACTATGTTTTAACGAATCAGGATTTGTGTTGATGACAATTTCCAAGCAGATGTTGGCCAGGGGTGAAAAGGTTTTAACCGGATCTGTCGGGCCTCTTTGGCAGTCAGAAAACGTTTGGATCTTCCACCCCAACACTTCTGAAAGATGGTTGATGGCTAACTTTTCTCACTTGTGTTTTATACAATATTAGCATGTGCTCCTGTACTTTGTTACCGGGACCCTTGTATGGGCGTGATCTGCCCAGAGGGACAACGTTGTAGGTAGGTGATCTTTAGTTTTTGGTTTCGTAAAATGAATCTAATGTAATACTTATGCAGCTTGAATACCCCTGGTGCTTTTCTTCTTTCGTTTCCGCTAGCAGCCTGCTTTACCATGGGTGGTACCTACCTTTGAAATTCACACATCTATCTTGTGATCCCATGTGCATAAGGAATTTTTTTTCACGTACAAATCACCGTTGTTGATATCATTAGAGCTGGTTGCTACTGTAATGCTGAATGTGGGGGTGGCGGCTTTGGACCGGACCTATTTCGTCGTGTATTCTTCTAACCTGCCAAGGTAAGAACTTTATCAACACAACTTAATAGTTTAGGTATAGGTTATACCCAAGTGTAGTGACATCTATAAACCTAAAACATGCTTTTCTGTTTCTTGAAGCCCGGTTGGTTGAAACGCTCTATGTAGTAAATGTGAACTAGTAGTAGTACTGTTTTTGTTTTGTTTCATACACCAGTTATCAAACCTTAAAACTCATTGATTTGATCAATGTTTTTTCCGGTTGCTGAATTAACTACAGCCTGTTTGTAACAACTGACTTGCACTGCTTTTTTTCCAGTCAACTAATCCCCTGGCAACTCGACTGAAGGAGGACCTACTAGTTAAGACATAAGAAATCTATAGCAGAATCGAAATGCTTCTACCAGTTGAGGCCATGTTGTGAGACAGGTAAATTGAATAGGGAAGATTCAAATTAGGTCATCCATTGTACATCTTCCACTTTGTTTTATGTGAATATAAAATAAATCACTTGTGGAGAGCAAGTAATGTGAAGGAAATGTCTTTATTTTATTCTGTTGTTTGACAAATTGACTTTGAGTTGAATAAAAACTGCTACATACATGGTTACACCATTCTTTGTTTCATTCTCTCAGTGAAAACGTTACTGACAAACATACAATGCTAGACAAATGACAAGTGGAGTCTTCCCTCACATTCAGCAGCACTAGGACTTTGAGGATTCTAAGAAAATACACTGTCTTTAAAAAGCCTCATCCTGGGCATCTGGTGGAAAGACCCATAAGAGAAGCAAGAGAATTGATTAGATTCCTTTGATAGATTGATTATATAGTTGTAGCACCAGTAAGTGGCGATCCCATCCCATTCAGTAAAATGTGAGATTGCACAATTGAAACATCTAATATTAGCTCATCGAAAGAGAACAGGTGCATTGGTGGTGTGGATTGAACAATTTATGATTTATATGATTCTAAATGGGCTAAACATATCTGGATTTGGCTATGATTAATCCATTTGCTCTGCCCTGCCTACGAAAGAAAATGAAGCAACTACTAAATGTAATAAAATGATGTGCCATTACAGTGTGATACACTTTTGTAAAAATGTATTCATCGATGATTATGATACATTGTTCCTAATTGGAGAATTGACATTTTCTTGCCAATTTCTCTTTGGACCCAACACTGACAAGGGCAAACTACAATGGGATTTTGTCTTTTGACAGAAGTGATGAAGCTTACTATGTGATTTAGCTGAAAGAAGCCTACCTTAATGCTAGGCATGGTATAGACAAGATAAAGATATAAGACTGATGTGCTCTATCTGTATTGTTTTATAATCAAAAGGAAGGGGAAAGTGCATCCATCTACCATCCAAACATATATTCCATTGCTTTGTAAACCATGTTCCCATTCTTCTGTGGTGTTTTTGAGTCATTCACGACTTCATGTTCATTGCTAGCTGCCTTGTATGCAGCCGTGAGCGGCCTGATGGGAGTATGCCTCGATACGGCTCCCTCGGACTGGTGCCTGGGTCTTATCGGAGTGAACACCGCGCTGCTAGATTCCGTGCTTGGTTCAACCGTCTGTTCCATGACACTCTTGTCTATACACAGCGTCACTCCGACCATGATGCTTCCACCAAACACCTTTCCGTTTTTACTCAGGGCTTTCTTAGCCTGCATCTTGGACTGGTAGTGCAGGTGGAGCCAGTTGCCGTTGGATGCTATCACGTGTTTGACGATGTTTCCGTACTGCGAGAACTGCTGTAGGATGAAGGACGTAGCGGCAGGCGGGAAGCCGAAGACTGTCACCCACGTCTCATCCAACTGGTCCTCTGCAGTCAGGGCCTCGCCCTGGGTGTAGAATGGGTCAGTCTGGGCGGGGGATGGGGGGCTGGGCTTTGGGACATTCTGGACACCTGGAGTGGGTCCGGGGCTGAAGAGCACCCCTCCTGATGGAGTGGTATGTGCCACACCTGTAAGAACTGGTGTCCTGTTGACTGTGAATTCCAGCTGCTGTCTTTCTGGGGTACCTAAGAATTGAGATAGGCAAGCATCACAAGATTAAGTTATAAATAAATCAAACAATAATTCAGCTGATGCTGACAGAAAAATTAACAATGATGATTCTGAATGAATTCAGAACAACAAATCAAAATTGAAGGAGCGACACAAGAGAGGCAAGGACAACACGCCTGCAGGCATACTATTGCAAAACCTATGTAGGAGGGGGGACATACAAATGTGTATACTGCAGGGACAATGGTACAAAGAGAGACTTCGGGAAATGGAGATAACGAGCCACAGGCGTGGGGACAACAAACATGAGGGGGGACAGCTACATGATGTAAATAATCCACTTGTACATCTGTACACTTGACATCATACAGTAACGTTACAATATATAACTCACCTCTGAAGACGGAACCAGTGGGGGTGCTGGAATGACTGAACAGCCCCTGGACTGGGGGTGCTCCTGACTTGTCCTTAGACACACTGTGGAGTGTCGTCCCCTTCCCCTCCAGTCGGTCTGACCGAGGGGTGAGGTGGGTGTGTCCCGACCCGGGGGTGCTGCCGGACTGGAGGCTCATGGACCGCCCCAGCCCACTGCCCGGTCCGTGGGAGGATGGAGTGCTCCCTGACTGCTGCCTGCTGAAACTGGAGCTCTGAAGGAACAGAACAATCATGCTGTTATTGGGCCCATTGCACATCAACAACCAATTGTACAGGGCCAATATAATATGCATTACGTATAGCATCTTAATAAATGTTGTAAGGCTAAGAATCCCCTTTTCTGTTTTCTGTAAATCTGTGGAGCTTTCATCCTTGTGAATTCATAACACAAAGACTTCAATTTACAAATATGTTGAGTAGGGTAGGGGGCCTGCTGTAGAATCTCCCGTGGAGGCATGTTGCCCCTTGAGCCGAGGAGTTGAGCTGTATAGGAAACTTGATCTTCAAGCAGATCCACGGTGGCGTAATATAGTATCAAACCCACCATATGATCTACATTCATTCGGCTTCACAAAAAGCTATTGACATACAATTATTGCCTAATCAAACTGTGCTTGCTGTGTAAGTGTTAATTGCCCTCCTTCCTGTTTGACGCAGATCTCCTACATGGATATGTGCGGGTCAATGAACTTGCCCCAATAAAGATGTAAATTGCTCGCAAAATCAGTAGCACCTCGGGTATTCGTGTAGCTGTTAATATGGCACAGAGAGGGGCAGAGACACCTGTATTCAATAGAAATACTCCTCCCTGTTCCAGTGAAGGCAGAACTCCGGTGCCAGTTTGACTCCCTTTGGCCGGCTATACTCCTTGGCCAGCTTTGATACTATCTTATGGCATCGTAGGATCTGCTTGAAGATTATAGGGTAACGAGTTCCGTAAGGTGCTCCGGTAGAAGTCGGCTGGTACCCAGGCTAGATAACGTTATCAACGTCTGGTTGCGTAACGTTATAGCAGAGTACAAGCGTGTAGAGCACTTATACAGACTCAATCATTTTATTACTACAGCTAGCTCAAAACTGTTCGAAAAGACCATAAATTTATCTCCTACCAGCTGATGCGGGGAGGACCACGTTCTTCCGGCTCCGAAACTCGGGGAAGGCGCTGCCGGAGGATCGCCCAGGAGGAACCCGGGCAGGAACGTCGCTCCTCCCGCGCTCGGACCGTGAGTTGGCGACCCTAGCGTCATCGGCTCGTGAGTTTGGGAATCCATTTTTCTCCAAACGACCTATGTACACCTTTCAGTCGCTAAAACAAATGTTTCAACAGGCAAAACCTGCGGAAATTTGAAATTTGCAAACTTGTCAGTCTGTGGCGGGACGGTATAGTGCATTGTGGGAGTATGCTCCCGAAAGCGGCATCGCTTAACCAATCAGAGGTATGTCTTTATCCAAAGTGACCAATAGCAGAAGACATTTACCAGAAATCCTCCAATGGGATTGCTAATAGTAGACAGGATGTAGGGTTAGAGTACTTCCGGTGTGGAAAGGAAGAGTGTGATCCGGTGGGTGTTGGTGAAAAATGGTAGGAAAACCTTTGCATTTCTTATATTCTAAGAGACATAAGGAATAAACTTGGACATTTTCTGGTCCTAAAATGTATTTGTGACACGTAGTAACAAGGAAAGACGATAATTCTTAACCTGAAGGCGGTTTTCTTTCATATATGTTGACATAGTGTCATTGCCCCTCCCACATATGTATTTTTTCAAGTGGCACAAGGTGACTGGGATGATTAGAATACTAGTACTAGTATATAGATGTGTATGATTGTTTCCATTGTTACATATTGATGATTGTTATCATGTGACCTGTACCTTCATTCCTTTAAAAGATTATTCCATTAATTTACTACATAAGGCGTTTCAAACCATTATGTTTCACCTCCTTGGTTTCAGCTTGATAGATATGGATATAGACTACAGTGGATCTTGTGTTGTGTAACGCCCCTCTTGTTGTTTCAGTTGATAAAGGGAAATTATTTTTCGTACTCAAAATTTATACTTGCTTTGAGCAGGATGCTGCAAATCTTTGCTTTCTATATGGCCTCCTTGATATAACATAAACCCGTGATACTTTTTACCCATAACAGGAGTATTTAGAATAACATGAAAGCATGATGGTTCATGATGAGTCAGAACGGATAAAAATTATTCCGATCGAATGTGTGAAATTATGCATGCTCATGCTAATCGACTATCAAATGGCCTGTACTGTTCGGAATATCTAATAACAAACTGTCCTGATCAGATGCAGCATGTAATGTTTGACATTCCCAGATGAACCAAACATAAATTGTTGGTAACTAAAGACACATGTCTGTCTGTTTTCTCCCCAGATTCGGTTCATCCTGATCCAGAACCGTGCGGGGAAGACCCGCCTGGCCAAGTGGTACATGCAGTTTGACGATGACGAGAAGCAGAAGCTGATTGAGGAGGTGCACGCCTGTGTGACAGTCCGAGATGCCAAGCACACAAACTTTGTCGAGGTAAACAAACTCTCCTGATGGAGGCAGTCCACAGTTTGTGATGTGACTGTTGGCAGATATCTAGTAGAAGTCAGAGGGTTGCAAGCCCGTTGGCTAGTTTCTTCCCCCAAGATCTGGGGTACTCTACAGTACTGGGGGTAATCTATTGGGGGCAAAGACAGCATCCAGTAATCAACTTGGGTGTTTTATCCTTGGGTACTGTCTTTGTCCCTCATAGATCAGCTTGGTGATTATACGTAGTCACTGATGTGGTATGGAACTTTTTGGGCTTGCATGCTGTCTGTTCTTTTGTACAATTAACCATTTTTTGTGGCCATTCACTCATTTATCCTCACACACTCACTCGAGTGACAAATCGTGCTCACTCCATCCTATTCTCAATAAATGCAGGCATTTCAGACCCTACTATAGAAGTTGTTCTAATTTATGTACATGTAGTTGATGGCTGAACTTGTTTCTTGCTGATCATGTTGTCCTTCCTTTCCCCAGTTTCGTAACTTCAAGATCGTGTACAGAAGATACGCAGGCCTGTACTTCTGTATATGTGTGGATGTAAATGACAACAACCTCATGTACCTTGAAGCCATCCACAATTTTGTTGAGGTAAGTGTTTTTCAATTGTTACGATTTTCTGGCAATGTTTACAGAGCCGTGACCCATCTGAATTTACTTGTTTGGACAAACAGAAATTTTGCTCGATCTGTCCAAAATATCTGAACTTCATGACATGTAACCAATGAAAATATATTTCCCTAAGCTTAAAATGGCAGATTTAAGGTAAATAAACAACATGGGGTCTCAAACAACGAGTTGGACAGAAAAAAATTAAGCTGGAGACGGCCCTCAATGTCTACATTCTTCAAGTTTTATATGAATTATCCAGCCATGGTATGCAACTTAAGTTCCCATGTCTTCTATGATGTTTTGCATCTCCAAATTTTCTTAGTTGTTCTAATGGCATTCCCTCACTGTAATTATCCAAGCAGTCATGAATTATTAAGCATGTAGAATTGGCAGGGAGTTGAATAGAGGCAAAGTTTAAGTAATGCTTTTTGTTCCAGGTACTGAATGAATATTTCCACAATGTTTGTGAACTGGACCTGGTCTTTAACTTCTACAAGGTGAGTTATTTCTAACTGCTGATGACCTTTTCTTTTCGAACTTCGAAGCTTTACCTGCATTGATACGAGATGCTATGCTCAGACTTACATTTTTATATGTCTGTGTCCCTGCAGGTGTATTCCGTGGTAGACGAGATGTTCCTGGCAGGTGAGATTCGGGAGACGAGTCAGACAAAAGTCCTCAAACAGCTCCTCATGTTAAACTCGCTGGAGTGACGGATCATGGGAAGGAATGGCTAATTTATAGTGAAATCTCTGTCCCTACTGCCCAAGAGTTTGACCTCCATATGTAACGGTCACATTTTCAAACAGGGGACCAGACAGACTGTTTTCGGGAATGAAATGTACAACATAATGGACAATAAAACACACAGAATGTTAAAAGAATCAGTCATGAGCATTATTTGTGTATATTCTGTGATTTAGAAACTTCGATTCCACAAACATTACAGCCTTGTTTGGAAATGTGACCTTAAGATTAGTAGGTTTATGAGTCAGACTTTTTCAGATGGCATATCAGTTTTTTGCACTCTGTTTTTGTTGTACTTGGTTTGTAGTTACCAGCCCCCAGGAGCAAAGAAAACTGAGTGCAATAGAACAGATGTGCTAGCAGAAAAATCCAGACTGACAGAGCCTGATAAGGAGGACACCAGGAGCTCATGTTAAGAGGCAGAAAAGATTGAAGGGGGAGGGGTCTGTTGTGACCAACAGATTGGATATAAACATATAGTCTCGTGTAGGAGTCTCGAAGAGGGACTGAAATATCTGTTTATGTGTGAATACAATGTATCTTCATAGGATTCACAAGTGATTTGAAGGTAAAGTCTTATCCACAGCCAAGGTTTGGGATTGCAATCTTGCTGCAGCACTAGCCTGGGTGCCATTGGTAGGTTATCATCAGCTCCCATACTTGCCTTTACAAATTTGGGGGTTTGATGGGGAAAATTAGTTTAGAAATACTCAGTCAGAAAACTAACAAAAATGTCATCCAGGCTACTGTGACATCATCTTGTGGCAAGAAATAGTAGATACGTTGATGAAGGTTAGACATCTAAGTAACAAGATATGCCAAACAGCAGTTAATCAAGCAAAATCATATCCAGTTGCTTGAGTGACTGCTTTTTGGTGTAAGGAATAGCAAAGTTCACTACCCCTCATAAAGGCAGCTGATAAAGTGCCAAAATGTTGAAAGGTGACAAAAATCTGGTTGAGGAGAAAGAACTTTACCCTCATGAGCGTCTTTTCAAGCAGTTGAATAATATGATAATATACCAGCAAATATATGGTATCCTAAACTAGTACAAACTGTGGCGTAAAATTTGTTGGCAGTTGTGGTCTGTGAAAGAATTGTGGCAACATTGTCCGATACACTCTGTTGTAGTAAAGACCAATGTGTGAAATCACATGTATAGATAAATCTATTGTGCAAGTCATTATTTTAGAAAATCTGGACAAATGGTTAAATCAACTTGTATATCAAAACATAGTTTATCAGCTAGTGACTCGTTTTTGGAAAGCAATTAACTGCAATGAAGTTGTCTTAAGAAATTTAAAAGAAACGATAAGTTACACAAAGCTATGATTAGTGTTTTATCTTATTTTAGTGTATAATTTTGTAGCACTCTTGTTTTGTTCAACATGAAAAAAAATGACATTCCTGTTTTTGTGCACCTATAAATGAAATCTGTAAGGCAAGACTTGAACTCAAAATTTGTTGCCAGGTACTGTTGTTGAAAGTTGGGCATTAAATCATTAAAATTACAAATACAATGTATAGACAAAGAAAAATTGTCAGAATCATTGATGCAAACCATTAAATTTTGTAACAGGCTGAATCACAATTCTCAAAAGTTGTCAGACTTATTATAGCATAGTCTTCCATTGCAGTGCCAGTGAGCATGGATGTACCGGTATGTTAGGAGCCTTTGGACCCACAACTTTTCAGGAGGGTTTTCAGGTACTTCAAAAATTATTTTACCAGTTCTCATTGACTTTGACATGCTAGTACTGAATATATGTGAAACTATGGAACTAGTGCCTCATCAGCAGTTAAGACACTGTTGTTTCCTTTCCTCCCTAAATCACACAAAGGTTGATGTGTATTATGTTGGGGCCAATACCAGTCTTAGGGTTGGAAATTGTAACCCAGGTAATATTAGCCTGCTACGTTGATGTAGGTTAGGAGAATATTAGCCTGGTATCTGGCCTATTCTAGCTCTGGTTGGCTTCTGATTGCTTTCCTTGCAAAAATAGTCTGTCATCCATTGATACAGAAATGATTGGCAAGAATTGTTATTGGCACATAGTCACGAGAAGTAAGCAAAGGAGCAACCTGAAATAGAATGGAAGGGATACCAGGCTAGGTGATTCATACACTTCATGAATCCATCACTTACAAATAGACTGCAACCTCAACTTACTGCAGCAGCTGTATCAAAGGTAGAAAATGTGTGCTGTATGTGTAGCACAATATCAATAATAAAGACGACACAAAGCCAATGTCCTGCACTCTATGCAATGTTTAATTTCACTGGCAAGCTGGCATAAAAGCTTTAGTGTAATATTTCTCACCATTTGACTATATATAACATTATTTCCTTTGTCCATGATTGATTCCGCTAAGTAAAGCACATAACTTCCCTGTTAGATTGTGCTGTATGTAAGTAAAGTGGTTCAGGCTTCCATGTTCCCACCTACAAAGCCTGAGACACAGCCTTGACCTTGTTAAGTGTTAGGACCTGGTCACATAGGCTGTGCGATCACAAAGAAACTTTGGATAGTTGTGTAGCTTGAAATATTCAGCTGCCTTGTTGTAAAATGCTGTCTTAGATCCTTGTCAGAGGTTGACATGGCTTGTTTGAGAATTCTATGACATCATTCAAATTTGTATGAATGATGACTTAAATGAATGTGACCAGGGCACTTCTGTAGGTCTGCCCCAACAAGTTTGGCAGAAACAAAGTGGACTAAAGCTCAACAAGGTCAGATCCCAGGCTACCACCAGGCTACAAAATGTTGCAGTAAAATGTAGCATATTCTCCACAAAACTGTTACATTGTAAGAAAGAATAGCTGGCTGCTATCTCCTTTTAGCATTTTGTTAGGTCCCAAGATAATATTGCCCCCAATATTCGAAGGAGGGTATTTCAACACAAGACTAATTCATGCACCCCAGGAATTTCTAGGGTGACAAACAATTTGCAGGCTTTGCCTGGGTAGAGATAGGACCAGCACAAATGAATAATTCCTAGTCTGTAAGTACCATACACATGTTGTAAGGCTACAAAAATTTCTGATAACTTTATGTTTTTGTAATAACTAAAACTAAACGATTAAAACAATAAAAGCACCGCAACTGTTTTAGACAGAATTGGAAATTAACATATCTCCTAAGTTGTTTCTTCTGGTCATAGAAAGAGATACATTCCTTGTTTATTATCTTCCTTGAAAGAATGACACCTAGCATGTTAAAGACTTATTGCAGCTGTACACATTACACTATGTATGTACAAAACATATCACATCTAGCTGTTGAATTTAATTGACTAACAGAGAGTAACACTTGAAAATACACTTAAAGCCACAAAAGTACCATCAATATTGTTATGAGCTTTTGACTAAATGACAAACTAATTAGGAAAAGGCACAGATTGTCAGTAAATTTTAAACAAAGAATGGTAAGGCAAGCACTGTGCGAACAGTAAATATATGAGTCTGTACTCATTATAATGTGTCTCCAAGGCATATCATGTCATACATTTTTGTATGATGCAACTTTTATTATACTGGTACCTAGCTATTTGTCAAAACCCTGCCTGGCAACAAATATTGGAATGGTTAAAAACATAACTTCTGTCATGGCCAAACAAACAGCAGTAAAAGACCACAGTCACACCAAATTACACCAAATGTTGACCTATATCAACATGGTAGCAGCTAGCTCTATCTTCCTTCACATCGTTCAGCAGCTTCTACAGTTCGTACCCAGCACTGCTTCTCTCCTCTTTGCTCACTTTTACCAAGTTTATATCATCCAGTCTTGTTTGGTGGGTGCTGGAGTTATGTCCCCGCTCAGATCAGGTGCTTTAGGAGAAGCGGGATACTTCCTGGGAGATTTTGTTGCACTCCTGGGTTTGTATGCCGGTTTGCGTGGGGAGTGGAAGCGCTTCACCTTCACCGGGGTGCTACGTTTCAGATTGGTGGCCCTTTTGGGTGTCTTAATCGCAGCTCGGAGCGGGGTAGAGCCGTTTTCTTCCTGCCCAGGTAATAGTAGCGCCTGTTTGATCCTCGGCGTTTTGTCCGACACCATTTTTGATGGAAGAGTCTTTGGTGTGTTGACTGGCTTCAGCGGAGACATGGCCACTTTCCGTGCCGGCGATTGGACTGGGTGGCTGTTTGCGATGTTGTAGGAGTCGTTGAGGCGGACGCTTTCTTCTTGCAGAGCATCCAGGGCAGCGGCTACAGACCTGGAGGACTGGCAGCTGGTGTCCATGTCCTCTGGTTTGAATTCCAGCCCCACATTGGCCATGGAGCTGTCGATACTGAGTGCTTTGACCAGAGGAGTGGTGGGTAGCTTTGGGGTTGCAGCAGAAGGCAGTTTGGAAGCAGATACAGATGAAGTGCTGTTGTTGGAGCTGAGGACTGGCTTGTCCTGCTTCTCAGGCTCCTTCTTGGGTGTGTCCCCCATGTGCCAGGAGCGTCTGGCAGGGGACTTGCGGAAGAGCAGCGGATTCTTCACTGCCCTCAGAGGCGAGGTGAACCTGTCCCCAGCGTCCATGGATATGTTGTTCCAGATCTCTATGGAGTTTGCCACGATGCCAGTCTTGATCTCGCGAGGGATTGACGGGAAGCTCGCTGCGTGCTGCACCTGGGACGGCGAGCCTGTATCAGTGGGATGGCTGGCGCTTGGAAGAGCTGAGTCACTGACGGACTTGGATGGTGTCTTGGGCGGTTCAGTAGATGGTGGGGAACTTTTCTGTGCTCTAGTGATGGGAATACCTGAACCCTTACCAGGAGAGTACACGTACACACTTGTGGCTGAATCCCTGGCCTTCATCTCCTTCTTCTCCACACCATCTGACTGAGCATCACTTGCAACACTGCTGGTACTCACAGTCGATGACTTACTGTCACCACTGGGAGACAGACAGCTAAGAGTTTGTTCCAAATCAATCAGCACTTTCAGGTTCTTCTCCACCTTCTTGTGCATGTCAGAGCTGTTCTTTAGTGGGGAGGAGATAACCGGACGTCTCTTTCCCAGCCCATTGCTGGTAGTTGGGTCCACCTTCTTAGCTGGAGAGGCATTTGTTCTAAAAGACGGCAATGGTCTCCCGGCACGAGATGGGGGCTTGTCAGCCTTCCCCACACTGCCCATCCTTCCTGGTCTGCTTGCGTTCCTTTCCTTGCTATCCTTACGTGCTACAGTGGCCTCAGTCTTCTTCTCGCCTTCCTTTCTCCTGGCCCTCATTGCAGTATGATCCCCCATGTTCTTAAAGCTGTTTCTTGAGACAACTGCTCCTTTCTTTTCTTTGTCGCTATTTTTCCTGACCACTGGTGCCCTCTCCCTTTCCTGGCAGCTGCTGCTTCTTACTGCTGCCTTTCTGTCTGAGGCTTTCCTCTGTACAACACTCGATCCCTTACGGACAAAGCTGGAGGATGTGGTTCTCTTGCCGGCGCTGCCGGGAGTTCCCCTTCCTGGGGTCCTTCCCGAGGGTGTCCTGGTCTTCTTGGGAGTGACAGCTTTCTTGGTGGGTGTAGCGTCGTTTCTTCTTTTTGCAGGTCCGTTCTGGCTTGCAGTGTTTGCCTTTTTGGTAGGAGAAGGCTGTACCTTCTTCACGGACCTAGCATGGCTACTTTGCTGCAGGGATGCTGTGGCAGCCTGTGTTACCATTGGCTGTACTGATTCTTCTTTTGATTCATTGCCTGCACTTAGTACATCTTTTTCCGCTGTATTTTGGGGTTTGTCTTTCACTGAGGCTGACTCTGATGACACAGCACTCTCTGTACTTTCTTTTACTCCTGAAGTATTTGATGATCGTGCCCTCACTCTCTCTTGCAACGTCATGGTGATATTCTTCCCAGCAACATTCAGCGACAGGTGATACTGACTCACCTGCTGACCCATCCTCGGCCTCTTACTTGGTGAAGCGATGACTTCATCCTGTTGGGCCAATGGTCTCTTTGCTGGGGAGTTAGGAGAATCTACCTCTTGATCAGGTGAACTGAACAACTCTTCCTCTTTTTCACCATGTGCTGATGACGGCTCGAGGATGCCCAAGGATGGGAAGAACTTAGTGGTCCTGGTGTAGGCGACAAGACTCGGCAGTTCTGGCACGTCAGCTGAACTGTTGTGGTGCTCAGGTGGGGTTACTGTCTCCAACTCAGCTTCAAATCCCAGGTTCCTGACAACAGACTGTGTCAGATTATCTGTTTGATCCTGGGTGGGCACAGCAGTGGGTTGGTCACCATCATCTGGCAGAGCTCGTTTCCCCATGGGAGAATTCGTCATGTGAATGTCGACTGTGACAACCTTGGGGGAGTCTGCAGCTTTGGGTTCACACCTGGCAGCAAGGTGCTCCTTGAATGGTGTCTTCACAACATCCACACCTGCAGGCACCTGTTCACCTGCCCCAGCCAGATGACTCTTGTAGGGGGTCTTCACCAAGTCTGCAGCCATTAGTAGTGGATTCCCCATCTTGGGTTCATCTGGGGTTTTTGCCAAGTCCCCAGCCACCATCATTACATGTCCACTGTTGCACTCTTCAGGGGTTTTCGAGTCCCTTGAGCTAGTAGTGATGACAGACACGTCAGGGGTTCTGGACGTGTCGTTTAGGAAACTCGTGCTGATCATAGAAACGTCCGGTGTCTTGGCCCCCTCCGTCGAGCTGGTCATGGCCGAACTTGTGGTCAGGGTGGAGGAGTTGGGGTCCATGGCGTTGCTTCTCCTACTGAAGTTGAGTAGGGGCGAGGTAGGCCTTTCTGTGCTGGGGACGGGTAAGGACTTGGAAGGCCCGGCCCTGGCATGCATCTTGAAGAAGGATCCCCTCACTTTCTCGTTCAGCTTCGGACTGGCCCCAAAGTCAATGGTGGACAGGCCTGTGTCAGGAGGATGGTTTGCCAGCCGTGACCCCACATTCTCCAAGTTGAGGCTGGTCGACTGCACCAAGGGGGATTTCTGTGGGTGGTACGTATAACAGAAATATGAGATCAGTACCTCAAGCAAAAAAGGCAGGGGTTCTTTTGTCAGCACTTATCAGTGGTCAAGAGTTTTAGGATATAGGGAAATTTACTAATGAAGGAGGGTAAAAATTTGTTTTTGAAATGTAACTCATTGGAGTTTAAGCAAATTTGCCTTTTCAAACTATTTAATCATAATGCATGGAATATGGCTAAATTTCTCTTTAGATGAATCCAAGCAGCTGTGTACTACTACAATTGATGACACCACTACAGCCACACTAGTATGCAGAGGTGGTCACTTGTAGTTGTACAGGTTTCATTGCATATTTTAAGTCTCACCTCAGACTTCCCTTTACCTCCGCTGAATCTCTTCTTGATGGACCTCCTGAGCTTGCTGCCACCTGAGGATCTCCTGGGGGAGAAACAACCAGCCTTGCCACTCGAGCGCCTGGTGGGGGCACAGGAGGACAGACACAGGAGAGGGAGGGGGGTGGAAACCATCACCGTTAATCACAGGGTGTGGGTAGTTTTACAAGAGAAGTACATTCAAGGAATTTTAATTTCATCCGTGTTAGTACAGTCATTCTAAACCAGAGTTGAATTGTATCTTTCAGCACAAGATAATATTCCACTGAAGTGGTGGATGGCTTGACAAAAACTTGAGTTGCTCAGTCCAATATTTTGGGAAGTCCAACATTTTGTGTTTGAAGTGACAGTTCAACTCAGGACATTCAATGACTGTTGGTGATGAGAAAAGGGTATTACTATTAGGATGTCCAAACATGCAACAAAGTTCCGACACATCAAACAGAGGAAGGCTGCCAATATTTGCTAATACATATATGATATGTATGCTATTGTCTGTGATCATCAGTTTTTCATAAATTCTGTTGGTATGCAAAAGACAGAGAACAGATATGTGTAAATTGTACATTCAACGATTGTCAATCAAAAGAAAAGAAAAGGACACGCACGGGTTCTCAAGCTACCAGGTAATGACAAAGAATTTCGATGTAACATGCAAGATCATGTGTTAATAAGATCACATGTCTGTAAGTTCCTCTTGCAAGTTTATGCTCTGATTGGTCATCAGTATTGATCCTGAAGAAGGTGACAGTGGTCATTGAAAATCTTATCCGTGTGTAATTTTGTGTTGGCAGAACGTTTAGCTGCCACAATCCTTTTGCTTGTTCAGCCATTAGAAAGCAAAAAGAATGTGCCATTGGTTACCACTGAGGATGGCACCCAGGCTATTGATTTGATAACAAAAGAATGGAGTCCACCTTTTCAGCTTGTCGGCCAAGATTTTCCCAATCTTCTTGGAGGGAGTGGCCTTGCTCTGGCTGGTGGTGGACATCAGGGAGTCGTGCAAGGCGGCCTTGAAGCTGACCGACTGTCCCGGGGGCTCCACGAACTGTATGCTTGGGCTGGAGGGGGAGCCGGGGGTGAAGAGCTGGTCGCTGCTGATGCACACTGGGGAGGAAATGCGACAAAATTTGCATCTAGCTAAAGTTCATTTTGTGGGGTCGTGTGGTGCAACTGCAGGGTGTTTGGCTTAACAGTCAGAGGTTTTGGGTTTAAATCCTGCCATGCTACCAATGTTGTGTACTTGGGAAAGGTACTTTACACAACACAACATCCAGGTATAAAATGGGTATCTGATGGAGGAAAGGGATGGACCCCACCTCCCAATAATGTTCTCTTAAGACTTAACACAGTTGATAGCAACCTGCCCCATAAAATGGCTATCTATGCATTGCCACATTTCTGTTTCATATACAGCATCCATGGTAAGGTACTTGTAGCCTGGTGTCCATAGAATGTTGGCTCCGGTTTGCTCCTTTGATTGCTTCCATAATGAATAATCTGGCACCCATGAATAGAGAATTTATTACTTTGTGCAATACAGGTAGGAGCTCTTATTACTTGTAATGAAAAAGCCAACTGGAGCTAGAATGGGATGGATACCAGGCTAGGAGTTAGGCAGGGTCAAGGAATGAGTCTATTGCCTCATGTTTTTTAGCAAAACTGTGCATCACACAAGGGACGATCATCTTCTCTATCTAGAGTCATTGCACACAACAGCTAGTTGCAGAGTTAGGCAAAACAAAAATCTGCACAAAGTAGCAATGAGCACACTGAACTCAAAAGACAAAACCGCAATGTAAACCTAAGAGAGGCAAAACAAGGATGTGCACAAAATTAACAAAAAGCACACCAAACTCCAAAACTCTATGCGAACCTAAGAAAGGAGAAATGATGTGTTAGAAAACAATTCTACAAAACAAAACAAATAAAAATCTGCTATAGGGTGACAGGTTGCAGTAGCTTTTGTGACAATACTTTTCTTCTGAGCATGTGTAAGCGGGGTCTCAGCCTGCTGTAGGGAGCGGTCCAGGCCATAACAGAGCGTGGCGTACTGTCGGTACGAGTCTCTGTCCAGTCTGCTGGTTATCGAGTCTGCTGGGCCAAGAAAATGGCATGCAAGACATAAATAAGACAGGTGATGGAATATTACAGAAAGCTGTAACACAGATATCAAGAATTCCTGAGGCTATAAACACCTTTATTCACCAAGCGATTTAACTTTAATATTTTAAAGGGTCAGTACCAACTTCACTGCATACTTTCACGAGAATTCAAAACTCAATGCAGGCCTAGGGCTAGAAAACCCAAGGCCCTTTTTTTCTGTTAGTTGTAATATTGAATGTTGAAAAAAATAACTTTTTTTCTTTATTGCTTCAAAGTTCAATAGCCTTTTAGGGGCCAATACTACATATCAGGGTTGGACAAGTCCACTAGCCCTATTGTCCATGGCAAGTGAAAATGCTGATTGGGCAAGTGCATGACCTACCCTTTGGGCAAGTAAGATTTATCCATTAAGTGAGATTTTGATATACTTGTTACTTTTTACATCAAGCTATGGTCAACATAGAAAAATAGAGGCAATAACAAGAATGACATTGCTGGAAGTGAAAATGCATATAAAAGCCAAGGGACATTTAAATTTTGGGCAAGTGAAAAATTGGTTTGGGCAAGTAAATTTTGTACAGTATGTGCTTGCCCGATAGGACAATTTTAGAAAACTTGCCCAACCCTGCATGTAGCACTGGCCATATGTAACCCTAGCGTCATGGGAATGGTTTTATCATGGATCAGTGCTTTAGAAAATACTAGCACAGCTTCAATTTCAAAACATTTCAAGCCCTGTAAACACATGATTGTACATAACACAGATCTATAGCATCTCTATATAGACTGTGATGTATGGTTGCATTAAAGATATCTAATTAGCAGCTAATAAAACACATACAAAGCATATGGCAAATGAGGTACTCTATATAACATGTGGTTTTATAATATGTTGTATGAAGATTGTTAGTACTGGTACTTGTAATTATGAGATGTTGCTTTCTGCTATGTTATACTATATTGTTATGCTGTCCATGTTTTTCTGTGTGAATTTGTTACTCCTGGAAGAGTAGCTACTCCCTTAAAATGCAACAGCTAAAGGAGTTAATAAAGCAATGAACCAATTACCTGCGTCCAGATCCGCCTGGATGAGGTTGCTGGGTGTGAGCAGCCCCTCAGGAGTCCTGCTGGCTGCTCCGTACTGAGGCTTGGCACCTCTCTGTCCCATCTGCTGCAGGATGGCTTTCCTGGAAACAATAAGAGATGTTTAATGTTATGTGGAAAGGACAAATCTGTGGATCTCAGAGGACTACACAAGTAGAAGAAAAAACACTAACTTTGCACTAAAGTAAGTTGAGAACTACATATTTTTTTACTTAAAGCTATTTGAGAAAGAATTATGAAACAAACCATGCTGAGTCAGTCCTAGCACAATATACAATTTATAAAAGACCAGCAAATTTTCAATTCAAAGCCGAAGTATTTTACCTTGGCCATGCATCTGCTTTTCAACAAGATTTTGTAATTTTTTTTGACATTTTGGTGCATTGATGGAGATCTATTTCATTATCTCATGATAGTCATGAACACAGTTTATGCAGCTTGTCTACATTATCTCTGACTCATATCATATTTTGTCCCGTCAGTGCACAGTATGAGTGTACATCAATTCAAGAAAGAGAAACAGTTAACATCTCCATCTTACCTCTTAGCTGCGGAGAAAGCAGCGTGGTCGTCCTCTGCCTTCCTCTTGGTGGAGCGCATGATCCGCGGAGTCACCTCGCTCATCATCACTGCCGGGATGTTGGTGATCACCTCTGTAAGGACAGTACGGAGTCAGCTGTAAGGTTAACTGTCTATTTGTTTTGCACTTAAAAAGACAATTAATACATGACAATGAAATTGAAAAAAATGAAGAAATTAAAATCCCATAAGTGCATGAGACAAACTGTGCTATGATAGAATAGAGAAAAGAGAAATAAATGTTGCAAAAACAGTTAGGTGTAAAACATCGGGAATGGGGTAGATTCTTGCATCTGCTTGGAGATTAAATAGCTAAATCTATCCCTTTTTTGTTAAATCTCAGAACGGTGATCTATAAATTACTTTAGAAATGTTTTTAGAATAAAGGTTTGACAAAGACAAATTTGATATCTGTATATTACTAGATATGAAATCTATTGATAATGTGCATTTCCTTGGTATAGACAGTTTCTAACAGGTCCTGATTTTTTCCCGTTTTCTCTAGTCTGCAGAAGGACTATCAATGTATTAATAGCAGTACTAGAAGATTGTTACATTGTTCTAAAGCCTTACCAGAATCAGCTTGATCAGAGCTTGAGTTCTGCCTGGATGGTGTTTTGATGGACGATGAACTGCCGTGCCTCAACTTGTTCAGCCCCTGACTGATCCCGTTCACTATACCTGCAGGAACAGTTAAAATAACACAGTTACGGTAACTTACCACACTTGCCATGACCAAATTTCAACCCTATTTCAGCCCAAACATAAATGTACCAACAGTTCATTGTGAGATGCTAAAGGTCATGACTAGGGCTGGGTATCGGTACAGCGTACCGGTACAAAACCGGTTTTTCTTATTGGACCGGTCCAGAAAAACCGGACCTGAAAAAATTAGGTGGACCGGATGTTGGACCGGTTAGAAAATTAACAGATTATTTTATCATGCATTCACACGTTTTGGCGCTTGCAGGTGGAAGAAAATGACAAGAGTGAAGTAGAGTAAAGTTTATAGTAATTTCTACCAAGTTTTACAGCCAATCTCACAGGTGCAGTTAGCGTTGTAGGATTTTAGAACGCCAGTATGAGTCTAATACTCCACCAAACAGATTTCTTTGTAGTGAAATGGACCATTGGTATGAGTCATACTGAATAAGGTCCAGGTTCAGGTCCGGACCTGGACCTGATCCTTTGGACCTGAACCGGACCTGGACCTGAATTTTCTGTACCGGTACCCAGCCCTAGTCATGACCATTCAACGTGAACATGAAAGCAGTTTTCTATACCGCAGGATGTGGCAAAAGATGTATTTCACCTTTTTGTTGTTACAAGTGCTATAGTGTAAACCTCAATTTAGCATTTGCACAACAGAAGAAATGAAACTCTACAAGAATGAGAAACAACCATACAAAAAAGACTATCAAGTACCATTAAGAAAAGTCAGTATTAAGAACCACATAACCTTGTATAGATCCACTCCTTCTTTTCTTCCTCTTTGTCTTAGACCCATCAAGTAAGGAGTCCACGCTCTTGTCCAGCTCATCTCCTGACACCAGCCCTTCCATATCCTTCCCACTCAGCTGGGCAGCTCGCTCCAGCACACTGTCAGGGACAGCACCTGTGCAAAAATACAGCTGTCAAATCTTGTAGGTACATGCATGTGTACAGCACTCTGTCAGGGGTAACAACTGTGAAATATATGTAGCTGTAGCTATAGCTGGGAACAGCACCTGTGCAAAGATACAGTTGTCATCTCTTGCACCTGAATGTGTACAATGTACTATCATGGACAGAATCTGTGCAAGACTACAGCTGTCATCTCTGTAGATAGAGTACCTGTGCAAGAGTTGGAGTACTTACGGCTGTTATCTTTTAGCCTTGTGTCCAGCCTTGTTAGCTTTGGTCCACTCCCGATGGTTGCTACCCCGCCAACACTGTAGAGTAGAGACCACCAGGAGTGGACAAAAGCTAGCAAGGTTGGACACCAGGCGAATAATCTATTGCATAAGAGCATGTACAACACACTATCAGGGACAGCACCTGTACAAGAGTATGAATAGCTGTCATCTCATGTATATTCATGTTCTGTCATACCTCCACCATTGTACCATGATTGTACATGTTTTTACATTTATTAGACATGCATTCATAGACATTGATAAACACATACCAATGCTGTGAGAGTTTTGGATGAGAAACTTCACAATCTCTGTCTGCATCTTCAGCAGCTTGTCTGGGCCGATGTCTGCGCAGGTTTTCTCCAGAGTGGGCATGAGGTTGGGGGTCATGATCAGAGCCAGGTTGTTCTCGTCCATCTTGTTCTGGTCTGCCCTGGCGGCCAGCCTTGCCAGGAAGGACATGGTATACTGCAGGGTGTTCAGGTGGAGGGTGGGCAGCATGGCACACACGGACAGGACGGCCTGAGGGGGAAGAGACAATAAAGATAAATAGTTTTTTAATATGTCAGTGAAGATTTAATACATCCTTGTCATGAGATAGGTCAGTCAGTCACTGTTGCAAGACAGTGGATGCTGTCTGAAGCATCTGAAAGTTAACTGATCTTAATACCCAGTTGCTTGAATTACTTTTGTAGTGAGAAATTGTGATGGTCATACATGGAGTTGTCTAGCTGCCAGTTCTGTCCTACTGGCAATGTTTTTGGAAATGTTTGAAATAGATTCTATAAGAACCATAATCAAACTGGGGGTGGGGCTTCAGGATTGGTCCAACGACTGATTTTTTTCATTACATATTCACATCTAATACTAATGCTCCGTTCATGATGCAAAAAATGAAACGGTTCTATCGGTTAGGCAAGCTGAAATGGATAAGTTTTGTCATCATGACGCTCTGAAACGAATCTGAAACGATAGCAAACGTTTTTTTCGGAACCTCTTCGCGAGGTAGTATTGAAACCGTTTCCTCCTTACCCGGAATTAAGAATTTGCATCATGAACGCAAAAGCGGCGCAATCCGTTTTACATCCGGGTATGTGCGTTCATATTTGGTGGTGCCACGGGGAAAAAGTACAATTTTTAATCCGTCATTCGGGTGTTTCGACCACATTTTTAATTGTAAAATTGGTTTTTATCATCAGGCCGCCTCCCGGTAGACTGAGGAGCCAGCGACGGACCTGATATTGCAAGGGAATGTGTCAGGAGATCCAGTGGAAATGCCATAGCATGGCATATATCAGGACCAGCTTCGAATTCAGTAAGACATTGGTTCAATTTTGATCAAAGACCAAAAATCTGACACAGAAATACAAGTTTGGGCAAGATCACAACAGCCTCGGGGGTCAGAGGTCGCATTACCATGCATTACCATGCCTTTTCAAGGAACTGAAACGGTCTGTAAGTTTGCATCGTGAATGCAAAATGCAAACCGTTTCCTGTCGTTTGCTGTCGGATTTCTAGGCCTAACCGATAGAACCGTTTCATTTTTTGCATCATGAACGGGGCCTAATACATATCTTGCTCCTAAGACGTGGTACTGACCATGATCCTGTCCCTGTCCTGCTGGATCTCCTGAGCCTTCAGCAGACAGGTGTGCAGTCTGTGGGTGAACAGTGGGTCAGGCAGCTCACGGAAAAACTGCTTGAACAGGTTTGCCACGTCCAGGACAGATGCCTCTCCAAACTCTCCACCTTCATCCACTTTGATCTGAAAGTGTATGCGACACATGATATAGTGTGTTTTATTTTGCATTCTCCCTGTTGCCTATGCTTACAATCAATCATACACATTTGGTGTCAAACAACTACTTTAGCAGATTGAAGATTACTAAGCCAGGACACAAGAGAGTTATCAAAAGATATATAATAGTACATGTTTTGTAAAGGCAAAGTTTTTCAGGCCAAGGCAGCAGATTTGTTATTCTCTTTGTCTATGGGGCAAAGGGTTAGGAGGCCTAGCCCATCCATCTCTGCCCACTATCTTTTGTCTGCCCAACCCATTTTTATCTGGTTGGAGTGAGGAAAGTTGTGTCAAGTGTCCTTCCAGAGGATTATAGCACTGGCCCAGCACTGTAAACAGAACCTCTTACACCTCAACAAAAAGTCTGGTATCGCCATTGATGCCATAGAACAACATCAGAATGCTGTGAAGCTGACCACCAATTGCCAATATCAAGTTCAGAAGAGTCCAGAGATTTCCATACCTTGAGGTCTTTCTGTCGTGCATGTGACCCAGATTTTCGGAAGATCCCTTCTGTTTCGATGTGTTCCTCCAGAAAGTTGACAGTTGTAACAAGAAAGCTGATCAAGAAAAGATCAAATGTTAGCATGCAGATTAATCTTATGTCTAAGATTTTACATTGTAAAAATGGGCAACACTTAATTTTGTGAATATGTGACTACTAATTCTGCTAGGATGTTGTTTTGTACCGATATTGCCGAAAATTTATATGTTATTCAGGCAGTCTTACAACTGTACTGCAAACTAGAGGCATCAATATATTTCAGTAATTTGAATTATTTGATAAATCAATTCATTTAATCTAAAAATTATGAGATTGAAATAGTTTCTCTATCACTTTCAATTTCATGCTCAAAATATTGTTACAATATTTACAGATGGCAACTTCTTTCTCAAAATGTTTTATTTTTATTTTTTTTATCTCCAAACAAATTTGGTCCCAGGCTCTCAGCAAGTCTGGAAAAAAGGAAACGCCCATCTTACGTTGGTACTTGGTACGTGCCAGCAGGGGTGCTGACTGGAACTGTGGGTAGGTTGGTGAGCCTCCTGCCGAATACACCAACGCCTGGGCTGTGGTGGTGTTTGTCCTGAAACGAAATTTGGTATCTAAATCAAATACTGTAACGTTATATTCAATGTATTTCGTAAAAATCAGTACACCCGTAAAACTGTTCCTTCACGATCACACAAATATAAAAGCTTAATACACCGGTACATAGCTTCGTTGGGCTCAAGTCAAGGTTGAAATTTGTTACCCATATGCAGGCGATCATAAATTTTGATCAGATACTCTTTCATCCTCCAAATACGTAATTCCAAGATAAATTGAATGTTACCGAATCAAGAATGACAAAATATCATACCTTTCTAGTCCCTTCCTGTGTAATGAAATCGGTTGATATTTTTGCGACTTGTATTTTTTACAGCAAACGTCGGTTTCAAATCAAACACGGGTCACTGACTCACTCACCTGGCTTTTCGACGATTTCTTGACTTTGGGTATTTTGATCCCAAACTCCTTCAAATCCTGCGCAATCACTACCCTGGCGAACCTATCGTCGTCTAGTTCTGATAAGAACTTCATCGTCGGGTGTATGATTTATATAATTACACAAATAAACTAAAAATTGGAGAAAAAAGCCGATCGTCGACGGACCCTCTGCTTACAGGGCGGCCATACTTTTTGAAAGTTACCTCGCTTGAAATACTGCGCGCTGATTGGTCGACTGGAATTCAAATCAGTATCCGGTTTGCCCCTGAAACCGGAAACATATTGGGTGAGTTTACTACGAAAACAGCGAAAGGAAAACAATTTTGATTTATATTCAAACATTCACAATCATTATGAATAACAAAACATCCTTGATTTACAAGAAATATAGCTATGAACATATCAAAGATGGATACGACATGAGTAGTTGTTTTCAACAGTAGTGATAAGACAAATTTTTGATACACCCCTAAATTCAGTTTAGTATAGTCTACAGTTTTCTCATTGGCACAGTCTGTAAAGTCCGCGAAGCGATAACAACAGCTACAAAACTCAGCACAAATACCGTCACCAGAGCTAATAGCCACTTTTGTTCACGGCATCTGGGCAAATGGAGGCAGGTGAGATGTGTTGATGTTTACATTGGGCAGTTATGTTTGCGAGATCTCCTTCTGTCTGGTGTCGAGCTCAGCTCTGCCACTCAGGGTTTGAGACAAACACCGCTCACCAACTAGCTGAAGGCATCTCAAACATGTGTGTAAATGGCCCGTAATTAGCTAGACTACACAAGTGAACGCTACAGGCGCTCACTGATCTGTGGGGTATGCCACTTTAGCATTGTCGTATTTGAACACTGCATAGACATAGGACAAAAGTACGCCGACAGCCTGTGAGGGGAGGAATCCTGATGGGTAAAGCGTCTAGTTTTAGCGTTGGCGCAGTGGGTGTTTCCCTCTACTAGCTCTACGGTGGGTCGTAGGGGCGTTTATCAATGTCTATGTGTTCACTTGTTGCTGGGGAAATGCCGCTGATTTCACCCAATGGAAATCATCAGTAAAGTATCTAGTAAAATCAGACCAGAATGATTGATTGATCACATTTCCAGTGGTAAAAATTACTGTTTTCCTTGATGAGTTTGCCGTGTTTCAAGTTTCATGCCATAACACTTTCTTTATTGATGACCGGCTAACCGGCTGAGTGCCAACAAGTTGTAACTACAACACTCTTCAAATGGCCCGGGTAATCATTAACCAGAAGTCAGGTGGAGGTGTAATGGGATCCCGCCACAAAAGCGAACCCCTCTCAAGTCAATATTTTAACTTCTAATCTTGGGCTAAAGGCCCAGTGGAGGACAGGTGTCCATTTTCTCAGTGGAAGTTTCCACCTGACTTGCACAGGTACCGTGGTATGAAAGCTGGCCGGGGCAATTATGCTCTAAATGGCACTGTCAGCAATGTTGCACCTGTGGCCTCGCTGGTGATGTTACTGCATTTCATAACAAAAAGTTTATGTCTCCAACAACAGGCCCTGCCCTGTTGGGTGAAAACATTTGTCCATTGAAATCATATCTACTGGATCTAATTTGGGGAATAGATAAGATCCTGTCACTAAACGTCTTATTGACAGGAAGCACAGAAAATTCCTTTGAGTTAGTTCATTGACTACATTCCCATGTAATGAACTGGTACCGTGGCTCAGGGAAAAGTGATCGCCTTACAATCGGAAGGTCTGTGAGACAGGGACTGTTGTGTTGTGTTCCCTGACTCCTTGTAGTCAATCCTGTCAATAGCACAAAAAATTGTTATTGACCGAAATTTCTTGTCAATAGCTTTAACCTTAAATTCAATATGACAACTATGTCTTCTACTTTGCCTTATGTGCTGGTCTAGTGAAATTATTGGATCATTGTCTGTAACAAGTACAGTAATCTGAGCTAGATTGAAACTGCAATTATATCGTAACGGTCAATTTAGCAACATTGGAATTACTAAAACTCTTCATTGATCTTGTTACCAAAGTGTTTGGGTCAACTATTTTTAGAGAGGAAATTCATATCCCGTATCACCTGTTACATCTTATACCCCGGAATTAGTGGATTATTTTCAATCACTTTTTACAAATAACCTGCGATCTGTTTTACTCCCGGATAGTCAAGGACCAAGGTTGTAGTTATTTTGTAAAAGGAATCATTAATTCCTGTCTATCAATCAATTGACTTTTAATATAAAACTGTTAGCAGGGCTATTCATCTGAGTTGAAAAGATGGATATCTTTGGAGATAGGTTGTAATTTCTCACAACAACTTTACTGACAGTAGCTAATATGGTAGATGTTTAGAAAGTCTGCTTCTTACATGGTAGGCTATTTGTTCAGTTCTTCACATAGATTACTCTAACTGCTGTTGTTTCCTTAGAGTTAGATAGCCTTGAAAAAACTGATCAAGCTGATGGCCTCTTTTCTTGGAAGTGAGTATAGCTACATATGACATTGATGACTCTTGAATAAATATCTTTAAGTTAGTTAGGTATAAAACTATAATGCAGATTTCACCCTCTACATGGTGTGCTTGCCAGGACTCTCGTTACTTGGGCTACACGAAATATGTCACTTTCGTTGACGGCTTGTTAATTAACATGACTTGTAACGAGGCAATCTACTAGGTAGTTCTCACGATTTCACTTGATTGACGCCTTGTTCAAGGATAACATTCGGATTAATGATCAATTAAGTCACAAGCAACTTAGACTTTAGAAATATCATTTTGCCAGATGTATCTTGGTAAATTCACATGTATTACGACAAGTAGAGCTACAGAGTTTTTGTCTGAAACCTTGGAGACAACGGTGCTGTAGGAATTGTACCCAGTTTGGGTCCAAAGTGTAATGTTATTTTCTCCTGTTTTACACTGGTTTCTCACCTAGCTGTTGTGGTGCCACGGTTTTGAGTTAGTTTGATCCTACTACCATTACAGTCTCAGACTTTCGTATGCCTAATTACCCACTCTGCAGTAGACTTGTGTGAAAGGTACGTCACTGGAACACCTGTTAAAAGTACAGCATTCTATTTATGAACTGGTATCACAGATGGAGCAGATAATGATAATTGTAAGACCAATAACAGCATGTGCCGACATTCATGGGGGATTAGATAGTTTTCCACACAGGTGGCCTTACTAGGAATTTGTTTTCCACACCTGGGAAAAGAACGAATTAAAGTTTTATGGGTGTTCAGGACTGGACAAGTCCACTAGCCCTATTGTCCAGGTCAAGTGAAAGTGCTGATTGGGCAAGTGCATGACCTTCCCCACTTGCCCGAATGGGTAAGAAAGAGTGTTCTTGTGCTTGCCTGATATTACAAGTGAATTTCAGAAGACTTGTCAAACCCTAGTGTTTGGAGCCTTTTTGGACTCCAAAATGTGGGTAGAAAACAGTTGAGGTCAAATGTGGGAACCCTCGTGGTGATATGTGACAGACTGACATTATTTGTATGAACATAAATTTGATTTGTCATCAAAATCTGATGGAGAATTTTTTGTGACATTAAAGGCTTTTGTGGTTTATTTATGTATCTCCAAAGTTAGTGGGAAAATGCTCAAGATGTTGGCTTAGACTAAAGTAGAGCTGATACAGAGACAATGGTACGGGAATGCAGCAATATATGCAGAATGTATTTTTGTTGCAGTACTGAATTAACGTTAGATGTGATTGTGTCTGTAAAAATTTTTGCCAGAACCGTAACTAAACAACAGAGGAATATTGACATCACGGTACCACCCACGAATATGAGGTGCATATTGATTTTAGAGCAGGGGCATGCATAAATTAGGACATTGATAAGGGGAAAGCTGATTGTTTTGAAATTAGCCCCACTTAAAAGTTAAAAGTGCTGAGACCTTTTGCTCCATCTCTTTAAGACTTTTTTTTTTTTACAAAACATGTTGATGTCACGGTGGCATGGTAGTGAGTCAAGTCAAGGATCAGGACAGAGGCATGATGTTGCAGATATGATAGACTTTATTCGGAGCTCTGGTAGACACGTCTTTCTCTGTCGGCTTCTCTCGCTGGAATCCCCCGTCCCCTCATACGTGTCACTTCTCCCGACCTCTCTACATCTGGTCCCACTTAGTCCGGTGACATTCCCCACACCAGGGGTTAACAGTGACTTAACACGCTGTCACCTCGTGACACCCTCGTGACACCTCACCCCGCATTTTTAAAACAATTTCCACATTGTTGACAGCTGTTATCAATTATTGATTACCGGGACATATTATCATGAAGATCATCACCGCTTTTCTTTTACATACTTCTATACAATACTACTAATTCTTCTACAATGCAGGTCAGCGACATTCCGACATTTACAAAACAACAACAAAAACATAACAATTTACAACAACAAAAGTTCATCAAATGGTTTCCAGGTGTCCCGCGCCAACTTCCTCCTCGGCGGCCGGCTTGCGCACTTCCGGGTGTGTCCCGGAACCACAGAGAAACGACAGGAACTCCTCTGCCCGTCGGGAAGAGGCTTGTCTTGTCCACAGAGGCCTCCCGGCTAGATGCTCCCACGACGACGACTCCTATACGACGTCGGGCCCTCGGGGCATCGTTGTCTGCCGAGTCGTGCTGTGGGATCACGCCTGTAGAGGTTGGGGTCGGACAGATGACGCAAAGCAACCACTGACGCACATACACCGGTCTCCTAACCTCGACACATCATCTACGTCTCAACTCAACTCCGCTGCTCTCTCCTCTACCTCTCGACTTAAACATTAACATCTCCTCAACACATAAACACAACAAATAGACTTTCCGACAACTACATGAAACGCCGGACACCCCTGACCTGCTATATGGTAACATCATACGAACTACACATTACTATCCCGGGGAGTAAAACCCACATGTATATCTATAATTCTATCTCTATATGTCTGTCTTACATCTAAACTGACCCATCTGGTGACTCCCCCCCACTGACTTCCGCCACGTCCGCATGATACTCGCTGCTCAGCTAATCTATACTGTATTCCTGATAGCACTGACATAATTTATCTAACATTGGTTGCCTACATTCTAACAAATCTAAAACTACTACAACAAAGCTGAACAAAGTAAGTAACAGAACTAGGCCGGTGTGCACGGTGCGTCAATGATACTATGCGAGCCCACCGACCTTCCTCAGTGTGTCTCTCTCTGCCCGGGCCGGGCGCTCTTCCTCCGGTCACCGCCGCGTGGCCGTCCTGCCCCTGCCCTGCTGCCGCGCCCGCCGTGTGGCCGTACTCCGCTCCCCTCGCCGCTGCTGTAGGTCATTACTGTCGCGGTCATCATGATCACAAATCGCTTTGAGTCAGTCTGCATCTCTCGGACTGCTTCCTCTCGCTCGCCTCGGCCACCGACACTCCCTCGCCGCCTTGCCCCTAGCTGGTCAACCCTGCGGGCTCGGTACTCCGGGCCGGCGCTCTCTGAGTCGAAGTCAGCCTGCGTCTCTGTACACCTCCCGTTTGCCTCTGTCCTGTCCGTTGAACCTGACTCACCCCAGCCGTACTACCAGATGTCACGGTGGCATGGTAGTGAGTCAAGTCAAGGATCAGGACAGAGGCATGATGTTGCAGATATGATAGACTTTATTCGGAGCTCTGGTAGACACGTCTTTCTCTGTCGGCTTCTCTCGCTGGAATCCCCCGTCCCCTCATACGTGTCACTTCTCCCGACCTCTCTACATCTGGTCCCACTTAGTCCGGTGACATTCCCCACACCAGGGGTTAACAGTGACTTAACACGCTGTCACCTCGTGACACCCTCGTGACATTTACATGCTTGAAATACCTACCTACAATCTACAAAAACAGTTTTACAAAGCCAATGAAAATATCAATACCTTGTAATGGTACAGTCAAACCTGTATTAGCAGCCACCTTTGCATACCGGCCACCTGCCCATAGTGGCCACTTTTTGTCGGTCCCTTGGATTCGTAATGATTAAGAAATAGGTTTAGCGGCCACCTGTCCAACGCGGCCACGGCCACGCGATTTCTGGTCCCGCAGGTACAAAAACACTGCCGATTACGGTCACGCGGACCGCTGATCTATGTTTCGGCACGCGTTCGGCCATATTCAGCGGATGTATCGTCACCCTACGCCGGATGTAAAACCTCTTTGATTTATTTTCAAAACAAAACTTCGTATTATAAATCTGGCGCTACCCATACCCGCTAACAAACGAGGTCATATAAGGTCAATAGACGACACCAATGTTACGGAGGTAAATTGTGTTAAAGTTACGTTCTAATACACTATCGTTTAGGTTAATTTATATCACAAAAACTTTCTAAATAAATTGTTACAAAGACAAAATGATATGAACTTCAGACTATGGTGGATTTTATTCTTCCATTTATTAAGAGATAAGTCTAAAATGACGAGACTTTTCTTGTGTGTACCATATTAGCATAATGGGCGAATCTGACATGTGAACGCGAGCGGGAACACACGGACGGCGAAGTATCAAAGGATACAAGACGAAAGATAAAAGAAATATGACGATACCGGTCTCTTCAGACAATATCAACTGTAGAACATTTAAATTTTTTTATAGCTTTTGTTTTCTTAGTACACGTAGTGTAAAAACCATTGCAGTACATGTACAGTACTGTATTATGTGAATAAAGATCAGTGGGTAACTAAAACCATGTGCAACTTATTGCTTGTGGTCAATTAATTAGCATATTCTCTATAGTGGCCACCTCTCTATAGTGGCCAATTTTGACCAGTCCCTTGAATGGCCGCTACAGACAGGTTTGACTGTACTGGCTAACATTCAGTGTTGGTATCAGGGATCTAGTGAAGTAGCTGCATACTAAAACATTGATCATCAGTTTGAAGCAAATAAATGCAAATTGCATTTTTTAGATTTGCAGGTAATTTTTTTACAATGATATTGTAAGTATGATTAAACAGAAAAAATTATTTTGAACCCTGCCATGCAGCTAATGTAATATCCATATGTACAGATGCTGGTTGGGTGATACCAAGGATGAATAGGGGTCAATGGGGTAGAGCTTCAATTAGTTTCCGTCCATCTTCTTGTTGGAGAGAAATTGGGTCATGCATCTGGAACAATTTTCATAAAGGTATTATAGTTTCATGGTCACGCCTCATGTTAACTAGTGCCCTGTAGGATGAAAGCAACATGATTGAAGATGATTGAATACATGAATTCTCCATGCATAACTTCTATCTATGTCCATCATTTTTAAAAAGTGGGATATTTAGAGATATCAAGTCAATGGACAGTGATTTCAAATTGCCATATTTTCAAAATATCTCACTGTCTGGCGACTTGATATATCCCAAAATACGCTGTTTTTTTTTTTAAAAACAGCGACATGGGTTATCCCACAGGTAGCATTATACCATGGGTTTCTGACAAAAATTGAAATTATATCTATTGATGGGAAAAGTTGAGATTGCAAAAGGGACTTAGTTTAGCCTCCCTCAGCCTTCTTCAAATTCTCACAGCCTTTCCTCAGGGCCCCTGACAGGCCCAGTTAGCTACTGACAACAAAAAAACTCTGTATCACAGGCTACCTGCAGCCTGCTTGTGCTAAGAAAAAAAAGGACTAGAACAAGTGTTTGAATTCTGTGTGAAAGCTTCACAAAGTCAGGGACTTCTGTCTCGGTCACATTTTTCACCTGGGAGCTGGCCAGGTAGCTTTTAGGAATGAAAAGTACAATAGAAAAGGCAACAAAACATACAGACCATTAAAAAATTAGTCAGAATTTGTGACGAACACTTTTATCTATTGTTTCCGCAAATATCCCTTCTCAGCCACATTTTAGAAAATGTGACCAAAGCATTACTATGTGATTTATTCCCTCACAAGTCTCAGTTGGTGTTTTTTGCTTGACAGCTGCCTTCTATTGGAATCCTGCCAAGAGATACAGCTACACACAATGTTTTTGCCAAAAGGATCCCAGTCTGAGTGTTTGTTAGCAGCTGAAGTTCTCAGGAATATTGGATTTTAATGAGTGGGCTAAAATTAGATGTTCTTAACTGGCCATGGGCCATGAAGAGTAACTTGACTCAAGACAAGATTGTATTCATGATCCCTCTTTTCTTAGCACTTTAATAGCAGCAACGCAAAAATAAAGTTCTGCCTTCCAAACTGTGTGTGTTTGGTCGGGAATGTCTCCACCTTTACATTTTTTTTTCCGTCTCACTGTTGGGGAGCCCATGTTGTTAATTTTCGCATTTTTTTTAATCTGTCATTTTAAGCCCATGAAAATACATTTTCATCAATTTATGTTATGGACTCAGTTTGGGACAGTTATGATGAAGTTCTTGTCAGTCCCAGGATAGTCCTGGAGACAGCCCTGGTGATTGATTTTACCTGACAGACTAGTATCTCCGCATTCAGCAGAGAACATACGTCTTGCTGCTTTGTAGATAGTTGTGGAGGTGGCATAAGGCAGGTTTTCCTCTGTTTTGGCACAAGTTTCCCAATGAAAGCTTGTTCTTGCTTGATGTACAGTTGCAATGGGACAAGTGTGTATGTGCTGATCTGACAGGCCCATTTGTCACTACTTGCCTGGGAGCCAGTTAAACTGACCATGATGAACTTGCCACAGGGGTGAAGGATGCAGGTTATGGGTCAGTTCTGTCCTCCCACTTCACTGTCACCATGACAACAGGAGGGGTGTAGAGTCCTAGGAGTTTCACATTTACTTTGCTGTCTGAACCAAACTAACTATGCTGGCAGACAAATAGTAGAATTTAGCCATATGAGTATGGAGAATAATTTGCCAGAGCAGCCTGTTTGGGCACCTTAGGGTTAATTTACTGTCAGCTCACTAGCGAACTATGCACCCTACTCTTTGGAAGGGACCTAAAATAGGGGTTCCATCTTAGAGGAGGTTCCTTCTGGGTGTAAAAGGGAAAGCCTTGTAACCCCTCCCTGTGAAGATATAATATTGCGGCAGCTACTGAAACATCAAGGAAACTTGCTGTCCCATATGCTACAATGAGCTAGATAGTGCAAGGGTCTGAATGAACAAACTTTTCCTAACACCATTAAGGCAGGGGTCACTGTCACAGGCACTGGAGAAAGACGTCACCAGCAATCTGATATCATTCTCCTCCACTCCAAGGTCAGGGTCTGTGCACCTAACCCTGTCCCTGTGTGATTTTGGCAGGTTTGTGTCAGCAGTGGTGAAGGTTTGCTGGACTAGCGAGGGGAGGATGCGTGTGATGAGGCAGGAGCTACAGCCTCACCACCACTGCCAGGACTGGAGATGAAACAGTATGGGGTGGAGATGGCCCGATTTACATCCGCCAAGATGAACAAGTTCCGACGCAAGCTCAGCTCACTGGGCGGCAGCACAGGTCAGTTCAAACTTTTTGGAACTTCTGTGTTTAGACATAATGTTGAATTAATTGCAGACTTTTTAAACTTTTGAAAATTCTAAAGGTGCTGCAAGTCAGGGTCCATTTGAGGTTATTGGCTAGGTAAATCGGAAAAAGGACCTCAAATAGAACAAACTATGCACAATATTTTTTGTGCACATGTACAACATTACTTTTATTCTGAGGGATTTTATAACTTGCAGTAGGTGATTCCCATGCCAAACAATGCCAGAAGGGAAGACTACCATTTTTACAACCCATGCAAGGACATTGTATAGAGGTCCTTGATTTATCCAAAATGTCCTGGGCGAAAGAGAACAAAATATCATAATTTCATTTCATCCAGTTCAAGATAGATAGGTCAGGATTGATGGAGAAGGGGTACATACTTAATATGAGTTTTTCCATGTTAATTTCTTGTCCCACAGATTTGTCTGATACTCTCAGGGACCCCAGCAGCAGTATAATCAAATACTGGATACTACACTATAAATTGGGGCTCAACAAGAAGTGTGCCCTGCTGATGGTACAGAACATGGGATTTCAAAAGATGAATTCAAAGGTGTCTCGGTCTTTGTTCTGAAAAGTACTGGGGATTCAGTTAGTTAATTAAGCAAATCCGAGGATAAAACATGACTCATCCCTCTGCAGAAAACCTAATGGCATCCTTTTATCCCTGAACACCTACAGGGACTGTGGGATGGGGTCAGTGCCTTCCAGCACATAATTATCTGTGACAGAATAAGGTCTCCTGATTTAACCAACCAAGAACAATTCGTTTGATTTAATTTTATAGTAAAGTCTTACCTTTACTTGATCTAAAAATAGATATCGCTAGAAAGCAAGAAACGTTTGTTTTTGGCAACAAGTTTTCTCTCATGTTTTTAGGCCTAATACTGGAGTGAGCTGAGTGAAATTACTCTTATCAGTCCTTCAGAAAACAACTGTTGACATGAATGCTTGTCTCAGTCATCAGATCCACTGAAATCTGTAGATCGTGCACAGTGAGTAGTGTTATCATAGTGCCGAAAAGGGACGTAACACATGATGGATTTGAATTTCCTAAAATAGCCAGTCAGAAATGCATTCATACTTTCTACTATTTGCCAATGCCATCCTTATTCTGTCAAGGTCCTTGAGTTGCTTTAAAAATTGTACACATGCACGCACACACACACACACACACACACACTCTCTCTCTCTCTGTCTCTCTCTCTCTCTCTCTCTCTCTCTCTCTCTCTCTCCCTCCCTCTCTCTCCCTCCCCCCCTCTCTCTCTCTCCCTCTCCCCCTCTCTCCCTCTCTCTCTCTTAGCTATTTCACATAAGGGAAGTAGTCTGGCAGAGGCTGCCAAAGTCCCCAGTGAAAAAGATTTGGATTAGTGAAGGCCCATACATCAAAGCTCTGGCATCAGGACTTTGCAGCTGGCTGTGATGTCTGGAGGAGAAGTGTTTCTAGCTCTACTGGGCAAGTAAACACCCTTGACCTTCTATAGCTGTTTGGTTTGAAGGCAAAAGGCTGTTTTAGTATTTGCTTCTGACAGTATTCCCATTAAAAAAACTTTCAATGCTGTCTATTGAAATTTCTTCTTAAAATATAGCCCAAAAAACATATGACCCCAAAACCCCATTAAAGCCAACTGCATTAGTGGTTTGCTTTACATTCCAATGCCTTGAGGATCTCAGTTCTTTCCATTTCAAGTTATTAAAATGTATAACCCTGAAGAGTAGAACATCCAATTGGTTTATCCATTGGTTTATCTTGTAAGGGAATGTTACATTTATACACATATGCATCTCCCTTTTCCTTGTGTATAGATTGCAAGCAAGAAAAATGTCATGCTACTAGCTAGTAAGAAGCAAGAGTGCTCCTGGGCTTGACAATCTTGATTTATTGCTACAAGACAAGCCTGATGCACAGTAGCTGATGCTTGTCTTGGCCCCTTCTCATGTGTCGCACATATGGAAGGCATTAGATGAGGAATTGATAAGGTGTGGATATAAATGGCAGCTATCCCACCTACACATATCTAGGGGGAACTACTCTGCCAGAACAGCAAGGAACCTACATTTTGTAAATGAAGCACAGCATGCCAATGATAGTTTTTAGGAAGGATAGAACTTCAGTATTTTGTAAGCCTTGAATTTGTCATGGTCACAGTAACCAATAGGTTCTTGTCACCACTGTATGGAATCTGCATGGTGGGAAGCTGGCAACCAAAAGTAAATTTTGGAAGATTATCAATACTTCATGGTAAATTTAGGAAGCAGCCATTTACACTTCACAAATAATTCACCTATGTTGAATTGGAGTGGGTGGATTGCAATTAAAGGTGTACCGAAACATCTCGTTTTAACTCACGGCAAAAGAATGTTTTGCTGTGGATGCCTTCAACTCTGTTCAGTGGTTGCGATGAAAGCCCCCCTTTTTTTTATTTACCTGAAGATCACAACAAAACAAGGCTCATTGAGTCACTCATGCATTTTGGGTTACAGTACTGGATTCTGAAGACAATACCCTAGAAATTTGTCTATCTAAACATGTGAGATAGCATTTCAGATGGTACGGTAAGAATTGTAATAATTTTGAGTCAGTTTTCTCACCCTATATGCTCCATACACATAAATTATCTACCACGGTATGTTTAGTAATTCATCACACCCTTCCTTGACAGTGGAGTCCCAATACAGGTTGTTATATACAATTCATACATACTCAACAGCTGTGGTAGTGCATTTCAATAATACCTAATGGGCAATATTATGTCCCATTCTGTCTGTTTGAGGACATAATTGAGACATGTTCTCTTGGCAGGATTCTTCTCAGTGATGTAACTGGCCACCTGTTGTCTTGCAGGCAAGTCTGAGGTAGAAATTTTAATCAACACGCAAGCTCTGTCTCCGCTGACGTAAGCGGAATGATATCGGCGTCATTGCAAGTTTATAGGGTAAACAAAACCTGTTTTCATAACTTGTTGTTTATAGTGGCATGGCTGCCCTCTGGGTTATCATCACTCCAAGGAATGGAGCATTGTATTTGGCTTGGATTTGCAGTATGTGTGTGTGTGTGTGTGTGTGTGTGTGTGAGTGTGTTTGTTTGTATGTATGTTTGCGCATACGTGTGTGTGTGTGTGTATTTTTTGTGTGCGCATGCGTGTGTGTAATGTTATGTGTCTGTGTGTATGTGTGAGTATGTGAGTGTGTGTGTTTGTGTGTGTGTGTGTATTTTTGTGTGCACATGCATGTGTGTATGTGTATGTGTGAGTATGTGTGTTTGTGTGTGTGTGTGTATGTTCAAGTGTGTTTGTATGTGTGTGTGTGTCCGTGTGTGTATCTTGTATCTATGTGTGTAAATATAAGTGTACAGGTATGTTTCTGTCTGTGTGTGTGTTTCTGCATAGTTCCAACTGAGTTACACTTCAGATAATGTGAGCTCTTGTATCTTTTGTATGTCCAAATTTAATTCACATCAAGAAATCAATATGACTTTTTTGTTGGAAACCATATAGGGAGTCCCAAATCATATCCAGTTGCTTGAGTACAAATGTAACTATTACATTTTTGTATTTGGCATATCTTGTTACCTGGATATCTAAGCTTCATCTACATAGGAAAACTATCCTATGAAATGTTCTTCTTCTAATTTTGCCCCAGAACCTAACAATGCTTTTGTTAATTCTGTTTTCCATTGGTTTGCTCTTGATGTGATTACTGCCACCCTTTATTTTGGTTATTCTGGACAAGCCCTTTCCATTCATTGTTGCTTATTTGCCTGACACCATCTTCACCCAGCTGTTAAAGTGACCTGGTCTACTGCAATGCATCAGCTGGTAGATCACCAGGGATGTGGGGCAGTAGCTATGGAAACCTTTTTCCATGGTTGGTTTACCTCATTGTCAAAGCTTATGTACAGAACTGTGTCCATTTCTGAGAAGGACAACAGGACAGGATGTTTGACCTTCTTCTGAGGCAAAACGTCATTTGTCTAGATTTTTTTTTACAATTGCGCACTCATCTTCCAGGTAAAGGAACATAATATTGCGCAGACCTGCTTGTTATTTTTTTGTAATGTGTGGTTGTCAACTTCATTGTCAAGCTTATTCACTTCTCTCCGTTGTTTCAAAAAACTAGGATTTGGGGAATTCAAGTCGTCAGACGATGGTTTCAGACAGTAAGGCTTTTAAAATATTGCAGCAATACCGTCCGTCTGTCGACTTGATATACCCAAATACCCTGTCTTTATAAACAATTAGGATATAGGCTAATCTGTGATTAAAAATGACCAAGCATTAAGTGTGGCCATAACAAGATTAAAGGGTGAAGAAAGGCAAAGTTTAAGATGCCCGGGTAACTTTTAACTCACTACTGAGCAGAAAGTACTGTTTGAAATATACTAGTAACCAGAGTCTCTCAAGCTAACTACCCCTGGCTATGTATGCTGTAGCCTTTATTGATGTCCGGAGTGTGTGAACTGTCTTTGTAAGGCATAGCTGAGATAATCAATTAACAAGTAAATCTTTTTATTGGACAAAAGATAAAGACCAGCCTCACATCTGTAGTTCTTTTACTTTAGACAGTAAACTGTTATACCTCGACACCAAGACTTTGACAGTTTGTCTATTTTATGCTATATCAATATCAATCTGCAACAAAAATGTCCCTGGTAGGTATGTCAAAATAAAAATAATCAGCAACTTTGCAGGATCATAATTTTAGCCTTAGTGCATTATTGAGAATCACACGTACAAATGTAATATTTCACTTGGGTATATATTGTATTTCAAATGTAGCTTGGGAACCTTCAGAAAGTTTGGTCAGATGACGTGTGTGGGAACATTGAGACAAGAAGATGTACAGAATCTGGAATCTGTCTTTTACCACACAATTACAATTTCTGACTATACTTGAAATATTTGCTGGTAACAAAAGTTAAGTTTCTGAAGCCCTGGTTTAGACTATAATCATCCTTTGCCTATTTTTGAAACTGTTTGCATCTTTTAAGTTACTACATGAAAGGTTATGTAGGTTTCAGCTATGCACATATTGTTACCCCAATTGGTTCATTACTGCCCATCAGCTGATTTTCTGCGTGGCCGAATCGAACACATGACTGCCTCCAACTACGCAAAACAAGAAAAGCGTCCCATTAGATGACGTCTGCTTTCCAACAGAGCTGCAATTTGTAGTATGACAGTAGTCATTTACCATCCCTTTGAGTTGCCGGCGCGCAGTGGTGGTCACACGTTAATGCTGCCTGTGGGTGTCGTCCTAACAATTGTGTGGGTTCCATTAAGTATTTAGGATGGACAGTGTTTGAAGTCTGCAATCGTTTGTCCGAGCAGGCGAGCCGAGAATCATGAATCTGAAGGGCAGACTGTTGCAGTTTGGGGGCCAGCGGAGGATTCTCAAAGGTCAGCCACATGTTCAGCAGGTTTATCTGCATATAAATATTTAGGATCGCTTGGAAATCAAAGGGACGGTCAGGATAGTTTTTAGATAAAGGATCCTCTCTCGAAAGTTGATAGGTGACTGTTTTCGGCCTGTTTGGGGATTTTTGTTGTTGATAAACACCAGAGCAGGGAATACTTTTTGTTCTGTTGTCTGTAATGTGACAAATTTTTATATGCAATTTTGACAGGCTTTCTGCAAATACCCCAGGCATTATTTATGTATGGCTATTGATTATGGAGCTCAATATTTGCAAATAAATTTAGTCCGTCACTATCCCTTCCTTAATCATAATTGGCGCATTCTTTTGTGTGTATTGTTAAAGTTTCATCCATTATGTCTTGTATTCTGTGCTCGATTAGTTCAATGTTTTTTATGTACTTGGTAATTGTTGTCAATCAATTACTGTACACTATTATCGTCGAATGAATTGCTCCTGCACTACTATAACATGAGCACTGTTTCTTAGCTTACTTGTCATTCGTAATCCCCTACCTGAAATATCTTACTGAGGACATAATTATAGTCCTTGGTCTTACACTGCAAAATTGCAAGTTGTCTACATTTTTACCTGCATTCTGGAAAAGCTTCCTGCAAAATACAGACTGAAGGCATGTCTTTCGAGCTCTGTCAAATAATCTGGATGCCAACAGCTTTAGTTTGTATGGTATACATGTAGCATAAAAAATATTAATATAGCTTGTCTTCTTGCGCTAACCCATTTACTGGGCCATAGCTGCTAAATTATAGCCCATTTCTATGTACCTGGTTACTTTTATGCTGGAGGATCCAAGGATCTTCTTGGAGAAAAACTTGACTGAGGATCAGAGGAAGATATGGAAATCTAAGAATACTATTTCAACTGGAAAGGCAACTTTTTCACGAAAATGCAGAACGTTTTCCTCGTAGCCTATTTTAAACCTACCTGCACACAATACCATTAGGCTTGCCATATGATATTGTGTGCAAGTAAGGGAAAAAACACTCATAGTCATATATACAGTACACAGCTAGTATCATTCTAGGCTCTGATTAACTCATGACAGAGAAGGAATACAAAAGAACACACTAGCAAAAACAATATATTATGCTTTACCCTATCAGGAAAAATGTACCTGTCCTTTCCTTTCCCTCATGTTTCTTAGATTTTCAAAGCAGTATATGTATGCAGAACTATGCACTGGGATTATATAAACACCAGGAACACACCGCAGACATGTACATGAAAGCATGCTGTATAGTGAAAATGTTTTTCTTGCAACAACCTCTGTTGTTGCCAATATGTCTTCGGGGGGATGTTTACACAAAACAAAGAACAGGACACACAGGTCACTCTACCCTCTGCTGAGTTTTTTTTTTTTTCATTCAGTAGCTGAAAGAGGGATAGATTTGGTTTGCACGTCATCGACAGGCTATGCGTCATGTGTGGATTAGCATATGATCCCCAAGATGTACGGTCTGTTGCTGAATGATGATCCTTACCTAACGGAGGCTTCCCAGGAAAGATGAGCTGGCATATATATAGCTTCTTTAGCTGCAGAAGTTGAATCGTAATGTCCTTTGGGATGGGTTTTCCTTGATATGGGCTAAAGCCTGGTTATGAAATTGAAAGTGTATCCAACCATGCAGCTATAAACACTTTTCCTGTTTGAAGGTTTTTGCAGATAACCAGAGGCAAATATGATTTAAGGATGGTTGTTGCTGTAGATATCTACTCTAAATCTTATATTCTTAAGATGGTCATTGTCGTGTAAGAGCTACTGGGTGTGAATAAGTATATATGATCAGCTTCAGGGGTTTGATGCTCCTTGCACAGATAAAGCAGAAAGTGGCTGAAGCAAATTTGATTTAGTAGAATGCCTGTGGCTGTAGCTATGTACTCGGCTGCTATAAAGTGGTCATCACCAGTTAAGTAAGACTGACAGGCTTTCAATAAGTGCGGCTCAGTTATCACTGCAACGTGGGAGTCATAATTGATGATTCTCAAACCATCTTTGTTGGACTCATACCGTATTGTCCTTACTCACTCCAAGCATACATGTAGCAAGCATAGTCCGGTGGTTAGCGGCCTTGCCATGAGTTCGAATCTGGCTGTGTCGGTCACCCGACAAGCATGCTACCGGAAAGGGTTACAGTCCTTCGCACAGGACAGGACGTTATTAAAGCCATGGCCACAGTTCGTTTTGCTTGTCGAAAAGAGCTAGGGAAATTTTCCCGGTACAGTGAACCTGTAAATACTGTACATAGGCGTCTGTCCTCTCTGTCACGACCAGTGGAAGACTAGTGCTTCATTGAGCTTAAACTGAAATTCTATGTAAATTACCACCTGCATTGAGGTATATATGATCTTCCTGTTCAGAAATGACTTTCCAAATATGACAACCAGCATGTTGAATTGGTGTGGCCTAACTTAAAAACTTTTATATCAACTGGTACAACCCCAGAATAACTCCATTTATTTCCTCCACTAATACTAGCCCAACCCCTGCTGGGTGATATACCATTTTTCCACAGACAGCACTCCTTTCAGGGATTAGCATGGCAGTGGTGTGTGCTTTCACGCTCCATTGAAAACCAATTCCTGGGTCCCAGAGGGACTTGTGCCCAAATTGGAAACTAGACTGTGGCATTCTTCTGGGAAATCTTGCAACAGGTGATCCCAAGCATACTGTGCAACAGTTGTTTGTGGTGCAAAGTTTGGCAAGTTTGGGCAACATTGTGTGTAGCAATTCTAAGGAACTATACTGTAAGGAACATGCCTTCTTGAGTTTTGCTGACTATTTTGCTTTTAACGCAGAAAAAATATTTTGCACCAAAAACAATTCTAAATGAATTGACTTATGAGATAATTTTAAAGACCTGTATTATCATATTCTACTCAATGTCTTGAATTAAGCTGCTGAACATCAAATGAAAAATGCTGCCAAAAGCAATTGACACACCATACACATATGCAAGTTGTGATTTGTCATACTGACAACAATATACATTTTGTATTAGATGCCCCTGCTGAACACTAAATAGTTTGTTTTTTCTAGTACTATTGTATTTTTTAACTGGAAACTGCCAAACAAAAGGATATTCAAAGATGGCAAAACACACATCTGGGTTTGAAACTAAGGACTGCACAGTGAAAATACTTTTTCTCTAAATTACAAATTGTGCTTGATTTCTATGGCAGGCTTACTAAGTTACTCCTCTGGCATCTGCATCATTCCATCTATTTGGCAAATTTCTGTTTTTCCAGCAACCTATGCAGCGTGGTACACAGGGTACAGATTTTGTTTTCCCAAGTATTAGTTGGAAAGGTCGATAGTTGTCTCTAGCCGGCAGGAGTCTCAGCATGTATCGTCAGCAGTTCTATTTGTGCCATGCTTTTCTTGCAACAGTCTTATGGTTGACATATCACCTTCTCATTGTAAGTCCCCTCTCTGTCGTGTATGTTGGGTCTGGTTTCAACAGGATTGGCTAACCCCTCGCATTTCTAATGCTGTTGTTGCCTGAAGGAGAAAGAAGGTGGCTTTTGAGGAGTGCAAACTCGACAGAAATAGCACCTTTGCGCTTCAGGTTGTCCTGGCAACGTTTTTGTTGCTATGATGTTGTGTCACGGAGAAAGAGCAGAAAAACGCACCCTTCAGCTGGATGTGCGGCAGCAGACGTGGCTTTCTTGGAATCTTTACAGCCAGGATCATCGCAATCGGATTTCTTCTTGCTCCCCGTAAATTTGCTTTTGTTTCCATCGCCATTACCAACTGTTACATAATACAAAATTGACTCCTCACATAAGGTCATTTGCTGGAAGGCTCAGGGAACTTTGTGAGTGCAAGGCAGGTATGTACTCAATGGGATTTTTTTGTCATCAGTAATTGTTTGCTGAAAATGCAGATGATAATGTTTAGAGGTTGGGATTTCAGACAAATAATTTTACACAGTTCAATAATTTGTGTCTAGGTAGTATAAAAGGAACCCATGCAAAAGTTGTAGTTTCAATGCTTCGTTGAGTTATGTACAACTCACACAAGGAGTTGACAGCAACATAAAGAAATGTTACATAATCATAAGCAACATGCTTACATGTCATTTACATAGTATCTATACCGTCAATATGATTGTGTTGTAATATAAGGGCGCAGTTACTAAACAATGAATCGGGGGCCATGAAAAACTTGAATATGGAAGCTGTAGATCATTTATTATTTGAATTTTGTTATAACACATTAAAATGTGATTTATTGTGCATCTTTTAGACTCATTATTTTATGTGAAACAGCACTTAAGTATGCAAACAGTGAAATATCATATTAAAAGAGTGTTAAGGTTTGAAGTGAAGGTTTGACACAGGTACCAGAAGGATCAGCTCTCACGGGTGCTCATGAGTTAAGAATGGAGCAACAAACAGGTTAATGGAAATCCTGACAACTTCTACAGAGTTTATATTGCCTGATGTTTTAACCCTCCCAGCATTGTGGCACTTCAGTGGCAGAGGGGAAGGTACTGGTAGCTACAGTTACATCTTGTAACAGTGTGATTTTTTTTCAGTATTGTCCAGTGGGTTTTTTTCCAGATCTGATAATTCATCAGATAGCTTCATTTTGATGGAGTAATTTTTTTAAGCTTTTCGATGCTGTTTGCTGCATTTTTAGGGACAAATTGATGTTAAGGGCAAAACGTATCTTAATTTTCCAAACATTTTGTAGCACTGTCAGCGAAGTGTCATGAGGTTTTAGTTTTTGTTCGTCAAAGGAGATGGAAGTTTTTTAATTTTTTGTCTTTCCTGAGCGGCGAAATTTCCATCCAGGGATGGAGAGACAAATGATAGCAAGTGGATAGAACAGACTTGGAAGCTACAATATGGGATGGATCCCAGGGTCGAAAACCATTGTACAGAACCCTGGTATTGTCACTGGCTACTTTGTATCTTGTGTCCTTAGGCAGTACAGTGCTTGTTTGGGGACCAGCCGGTTTGGGGCATTGGCACGCTAAAATGGAGCACCGCAAGTTGAAAGCGGCCATGTGTGCTAAAGTGTGTCTGCATGCCACCGTTTCAGACAAAGATGCGGTAGTGTCGAAGATCGAGCTGCAGAACAGGCGACTGTCCAGCATCAGTGCCAACGGCATGGACGAGGAGAAGCTGATCGTAAAGGGCCAGCTGATCAAGGCTGCCTCACTGGAGAAGCTCGCCATGCTCTGTGTGGACTGCTTTGGTAAGCCGGTGTTTTTTTTTTTAAGTTATAAATTGTTATTTAATTACTGGGTCGGCTGGCTACTCTCTCTTGGCAGCCAGGCGCTGAATTGCGAGGAGCTTACAATAGGCGGGGCTAAATCACAAGGATCCGACAGAACTGCTCAAGAAGACTGCTCATTGAACCAATAAAATCTGGACTATAACCCATACCAGTTAAACTGGACTACTGGATACCTTAGTCTTCACTTTTCAATAAGCTGGTTTTTGAAAGGTTCCAGTCTACACAACAGAATGTAATAGATACAGACTGAACTTGAAACATAAATAGGCAAAACAGTCAATCCATGTGACTTTTGTGAGAAAGCAATCAGTTAAGCTCAGCATGAGGAACTTGGAGAACTGAACGATTACTGAATGATAGATAATGATTGAGGAAACAAAACTAAATCGTACTTCAAAATTATAACATTTTCCATCTCGGTTCAATAAGTCAATGTTCAATGGATGAGTGGATCAATATTCTTGTGAAGTCTCAAGCCCTGTAAGAGAAACACTGACTTCACAAGAAAGCATGATAGGTTCAAAATGACAAAACATAGTCTGTAACTCACAAATATTGTTGTTTATATTTTAGTTGTTCTTTTTACAACTATAGAATGGCGGTTGACAGAAAAAATGCTGTCAGAAACTGTTGTAAAGAGTACTAGACCAACATACATTTAACTTAGGGCTGGTTGGATAGGTAAATGGTGGAGGGACAGGCAGGGTCGCTGGTGTAATGAAGGGACTGTGATATGGACTGTATCATGAATGACGTAGGTGGATCTCTTGACATAACAGTCCTTACCATTTGATGTTTATTACCTGTCAGACATGATTTATTTCCTATTTGTACTCAGCTGCACAAAGTGAAATGCATTTGGTCACAAAAACAAAGAAAAGGTTTTCCACTGTGAAAGAGATAAGGCATTACTTTCATGTCACATTGTCAGCTCATTTGTTGACCTCTTTGTTGAGTACATTGTTGACACCTAGCAAGCTGTTACTGCTGCATCAATTATACAGTTATTACTCCCGTCACATTGATTCATGTATACCTGCTCCATTTATTTTCATCAGCACAAAATGCATGTAAGAGTAATCCCTTCCTCAGCCTTGATCAGTTCTCTTTTGTAGTAAAATACAAGAGGATAAGATGTTAACAGAGGGCCAACAGAAAAGCTTACTTTTTATCAGATTCAGTCTGCAAAAATTAGTCCACTTGCAGTATAATGGAGAAACTGTCTGGGTGTCTGGGGTTTCCCAGCAGAGGACAGGTGGGTGGAAGGGCCAATAAGGGGGAGGGTGACTTGGGGCAGATGATTGGCCCACAAGGAGTGAAACTTGTAACAGCCCTGCCGCCACCTGTTGCACTAGATTGATTCCTTTGATGCCCAGTCTCCACCAGACTCCTGTGGTGAACATGCAAGAAATTGGCCAAATGGGGTGAATGGTTTGCCACGAAAGAATGCTGGAGTAATCCCTGTTGAATATATGAACAAGGCCAAGGCAAGTAAATTTCATAGAGGGATGTCCTTGTAGCTCAACTGGTAGCAAACCTCACAGTGAAGCTCCTGGTTCCAATTAGTGGGTAACTGAGAGACAATAGTTGGGTAATCTTTTGGAAGGGAATCCGATGTAAAATGGATGTTAAATTGTAAGGGCTAGCAACCCCTACAAATGTACCTGTAGCTATTGAAACAGCTATAACAGGACATAACTCAGAATTATAAATAAATCTCCTCTCTGTGCAGATGACGCGGGCGAGCTGCATGATAACCCGTTCTTCCCTAGGATGGTGTTCCTCATGCACAAGTGGTTTGTGTCCTCTGAGGAGCTGGCGGCCCTGTTTATCAACCTATATCCTTTCGCAATACAAAACTTGATATGCACAAATGATGTTGCCAATGTTGCAAAGCCTTTAAACCATCAGTTTTGAAAATGAAATTGTAGCACTCTATAACAAAAACGTCATGTAGTCTGCAGCACAATACAGGAAACCGATTCTTGCATGCTGATGCATAAAATATGCTGCTCGTGTCTTTCTTTAAACCATCAGTTTTCAAAATGATATTGTAGTACTCTATAACAAAACCGTCATGTAGTCTGTAGCACAATACATGAAACCGATTCTTGCATGCAAGGCTGTTTGTTTGTTTGTTCATTTGCTTGTTTGTAGATATAAATAAAACATCTATCATCATCATCATCTACTTAGTAAAGCACTGCACACAACCTTGTGCTAAGGTGCTGAATGTAAACAAAGTTTTAAAAAAATATTTATTCTTTAAAAAAGTTTGGCTGCTCGTACAAGTCTAGGTTTGATATTGGGATGAGCACAACTGCATGCAGGCTGTCTCCTATAGTGGCAATAAACTGCCTTTTATTTCATGTCAAAAAGATATATGTTGACATAAAAAAAGACAGTTCATTGTGCCATCTTTGTTGTAAAGATTAGACTTTTGTTAGTTTTATACATGAAGTATGGTACCCTTCATAAAACCTCTTCTTGCAAGCTTATTTTGCTTAACATTGTAACGTATCAGACAAGAGACAAGTCCATCTGCAAGTCGCCTTGTCAACACAAGCCATTAGACCAGAACTGCAGACTCAATAGGTTCAAGACAAGAGTATGTTACACAGTAAGGTCAGTGTCATTTGTGAAGATTTGTCAACTTTCTTTCTTTCTTTCTAGCCTCGCCCGCAGCCTACATACAATCTATGTACCTTGGGAAGGATCTGCAAAATTTCTAGTCGGGTTTAGCAAAACCTCTCTGAGATATTGCATATTAGGTAATGGGCAAGGCTCTGCATAGAAGAATTAGAACCTTTTTTCATTCTTGCATGTTTTAATTGTACTGCATGATACTATGTGATTTATTGGCTTTCATTACTCACATAGAATGTAGGCTTAGGCTTGCCAGGTTTATCTCCAAATAGATGAATCAGTTTGGGTTATTTTGTTCTTTTGCTGCCTTTTCTGCATTTCTGTGGCTTTTTCTAATGTTGCACACTTTCTTGGGCTTCCTTATGTCTGCTTGGAGATATGTCAAATAAGATAGTAGATATGCTATCTAGGTGGGGAAAATGTGTTTGCATCGCAAAAAGTATGTATATTGATTCATTCATTTGTTCATCCATACATTCATTTATCCCTGTTTCCCTCGATGCTAAAGTTCAGAGCCAGATATGTGGTGTGACTGTCATGCAATGTCAATGTAAACATGTACATCATATTGTTTACTTTTGAATAAAGATAAGACACCATCTTATGACACTGCTTTGACTCAATAGATCATGGATTTCCGAATTTCCGATGCACTTTGACCTGGACCCGAGTCTGGCGCGGGAAATTCGGAGCCTCCAAGAGCTGACCTGCAAAGACAGTGCCAACAACCACAAACTCCTGGTGGACATCTCTAATCTGTGAGTGCCCATCTCTAGTGTCCATTCAAGGGAGGCATAGAAAATTTCTCCTTAGGATAAATTTTCATAATGTGCTTTTCTTTAAAATCCATAAAAAATGTCAATGAAGTTTATAAGCGGAAATGGTCACCGATTCCAAAATCATATCCAGTTGCTTGAGTAACGGCTTTTTGGTGTAATGTATGTTAATCTTTTTTATGTTAGGCCACACCAATTTTATTTGTTCTCAAATTCCTCTGTATAAAAATATTTCAGTATAAAAACAATGCTCTTTATTCAGGACCTTAGAAACAAATCAAAGGAAGGGGTTCATTGGACAAAATGTGCCATTAAACTCCTCAGGCTGTTGTTTTTTGTGTTATTCAAGCTGATCCCAGACCTTTCGAAATTTTTTTTTGACCTGTTGGTCCAATTTTTTCTGCTAAAATCTAAAAAGCAACAAATAGATTTGGTGTGGCCTTAATACAAAATGTGTGCAAGGACGTCCTTTATGTGTGTGTCTATAGTGGTTCTGTCTAAAGCCCCAGTTATACATAGCCAAACATGGCTTTTGTCCACTTAAGCCAACAAGGGTTGGCGGTAGGTCGGGCAGTCTGACTAGTTCTAGATTAAGAGTCAAATTTAACTGCCATACATACGCTGACGTCCTGACCACTACTGACTTGCTCCCAACCACCAGCCAACAACCAGCAAACCACACAGACTTCTTCAAAACATTCCGCCGGGGAATCCGAACACCATCAGACCACAGCCAACCTAGCTCCCAGACCACTCTCAACCTTTCTCGGGAGGCCATGTTCAGCTATGTGTTACCAGGGCTTTATGGAAGTCTGACTGCACACAGGGAAGTCATGAGACAGAGTTAGTGGAATGTCATGCTTGTGTGTTCCAGGCCATCTTATGACTGGATGCGAGCGGTGTCTGTCAGAAACTCTGTTAAGAGGAGCCACAAAGTGTCGCTGGTGTTCGACCACTTGGAGCCGCACGAGCTAGCAGAACAGATTACAGTTTTGGAATATAAAATCTTCAGAAGAATATCAGTGAGTGGTGTTAGGATTTTTCTTGCTCATCTTCTGCTTAGCCCCCTATCCAAAGAATTATTAGCAGTTTGCTCTATGCTTATTAGTGGCAGGTGCACAGGTGTGCACCAAGGTAAGATAAAGGACAGAAATTGGACAAGATAAAGCCTTGTTATTAAGATAGCTTTGTTTGTACAAATGTGCATATTACGTCAAGTTTTTCCAAGAAAAAGCTAATATCCTTGAGCTAATGCGCAGTCTGCGCTACACAAGGCGTCTTTGTGAATGCAACCTCGTAACATCAAACCATCCAACTTCTTTGAATTGTCTGTTTGGATTAAGATAAATTGCCCAAAGCTTGTAGCCGAAACCTGTTAATAGGTCCTGCTGGACACATTCATCTTCCAGCAGCAAAATGCTCAAGGTTTTTTTTGGGGGGAAAGTTATTTATTTGACGTCAAACCTTCCAAATCCTTTTGGCTATATGCTTGGATTAAAATAGAAATCCCACAGCTCATAGCTTAAAGGACAGCATCAGAAAATTTTCAATTCTTTATTTTCCAGTAGTTTACTCATTAAAAAGTTGATGTACGTCAATTTTTACATTGATCCGCCTAATATGACCCTGTAGACACGTTTGAACTTCGCGCTCTCCTCCTCTCCCCGCCGCGCTGGCCGATGACGTAATGGCCTCGTTCTGATCGTCTGAGATTGTATGACGTCACGGATCCGAAACTTCTAGCCAGCCATTTTGCTCGGTGAACCTCGGTCCTCTCAGCGGTAAATAATCACCCCGCCATTCTGGAGTTCAGTTTGTTGTCATTGAAAATTACTTTCGTGGACCTGTAAGTCGCATTGTGAGCTGTCTACGAAGCCATAGTCCCCGGGAGACTGAACATGAATAAGCTTGCCTGCGTGTGAACCGCGCGGCGACGGAACGAAATCAAAACAATGGTGGTGGGGGAGGTTCACGCACCGTGCCATTCTGGACTATTACAAGAGCGAGTTCGGGTCAGTTCTTACCTTCTCCTTTCCGGACAGCACAGCGATAATTACACGTAAGCTTCCACGAATTTTGGTTGAATTCACAATTGTCCAACTGGCAGGGACTTAAAAAAAAATCATTCTCTGACAACATACCCTTGATCGCTACATATCGAACGATCCCCCTTCCGCGCCGAAACATACATACAGCATTGTTGTTTTTACATACAACACAGGCCGGCATTGTGAATGGCGCGAAATGTCGGCTTCGTTTCAGAGTCCGTGATTTGTTTTGAATGAACCCCCAGCAATCTCCGCCAAAGCTACATGATTGAAAAACCGACCAGTCCAGATAATTTACCCGAGAAACAGAAAATAAAGTGAGAGGCGAGGCGTAACTCGCACGATCTGTACAAGTTGTGGTGCTATCTGTTTCGGCGCGAAAAGGGGGTTGTTCGATATGTAGCGATCAAGGGTATGTTGTCAGTAGAACAAACGAGGTCTACAACTGTGAATTCAACCAAAATTCGTGGAAGCTTACGTGTAATTATCACTGTGCTGTTCGGAAAGGAGAAGGTAAGAACTGACCCGAACTCGCTCTTGTAATAGTCCAGAATGGCACGGTGCGTGAACCTCCCCAAAAACCATTGTTTTGATTTCGTCCCGTCGCCGCGCGGTTCACCCGCTGCAGACAAGCTAATTCATGTTCAGTCTCCCGGGGACTATATATATGGCTTCGTAGACAGCTCACAACGCGACTTACAGGTCCACGAAGTTAATTGTCAACAACAACGGACTGGCTTCCAGAATGGCGGTCAGTGATTTCCCGCCGAAGGGACCGAGGTTCACCGAGCAAAATGGCTGGCATGGCCAGAAGTTTCAATTCTGATTTGTGACGTCAGCGCGCAGGCAATCAGAACGAGGCCATTACGTCATCGGCCAGCGCGGCGGGAGAGGGGAGGAGAGCGCGAAGTTCAAACGTGTCTACAGGGTCATATTGGGCGGATTAATGTAAAAATTGACGTAAATCAACTTTTTAATGAGTAAACTACTGGAAAATAATGAATTGAAGATTTTCTGATGCTTTCCTTTAAAACCTGTGGATAGGCCTAAACACATTCTTCTTCCACCAGCAAAACTGGCTGAACATCCCAAAGGATTTTGAAATCTTTTATAGACCGATACCACCAATTTACGCATCTTCAACAGATTTGATGTGGGAATTTACATCATTCCTATGGGTATGATTAACCTGATTGGAGATTTCCTGGAGGTGACTTAATAAGCGTTGGCTAAGGGAGCAATCTTAGTGGACCTTTCTACATGCTCTACGGACAGCTATGATTTATGAGTTGATACATTTGGAGGTAGATGGGGGCTTAGAGAGATGGGCTGAGTAAGACGTTCTTAATGATGTCCCAGTGTCCTCTCCTAATCCCTAATCAGACTCACTTACCCTGACTGATGAGGTCTCCAAATTTCAGCACCAAGGAAGGTTCATTCTTCCCATCTGAAACATTACACTTTGATGGAAAATTTAGAGTATGTACCGTTCACTATAACATCGACTATCATAATTCCACCGGGTGCCATTATACCGCCACCTCAAAAAACGTTAGTATAGAGGTCTTCCAAAGATTGTCTCGAACACCGAATGTTAGATATCTTAAATGTAATACAATTCAAATATTTAGGTGTTGAAGACAATCTTGAGAAGGCCTCTATGCTATAACAACGTTTTTTGAGGTGGCGGTATTATGGCACCTGGTGGAATTATGCGAATGTATGTTATAGAAAATAAGTTCCCACTGTAAGGCCACACCAATTTAATTTGCTGCTTCTCGGATTTTTTCCGAAAAAATGGACTGGCAGGTCGGAAATAGATTTTGCAAAAAGTCTGCGGTGGAGAGATCGAGCGGCCTACTGAAGTTACACAACAGAAATAACAACAGATTTAAAAAATAAGTTTTCGGATTTCCTTGGCACATTTTATGAAACAAATTAATATTTAGGGAGGTCCCTGATTACCAAAGCCCAGATTTTGGAAAAAATAATATACATACCATCCAAAACAACCACATACAGGCACTGAAATTTGACACTTATATTATTTTTCAAGAAGAGTCAGTGAAAATTTGTCAACCGGAGTTGCAGCCATTTTTCTTTCAAATTGGAAAAAATAAAAAAAATTGGTGTTGCCTAATATAGCCTGTCCTTGTATCTGCACTACCCTTTAAACTTGAATTTACACTGTCTTACAAACTTTATGCAAACAAGCCTAATAATTCAGTCTAATAATTCACACATCCGACATGCATGCTACTGGATTGCAGGTTTGTATATTATGTTTAATAGTAGTCCCTAGGATGGGACATTAAGCAGTGGAGCACTAGTGATTGTACTGGTGAGAAAAAGGTAGGGAAATTTAACTGGTATAATGAACCTGTAAAATAACTTACAGAGTGCCTGTCACCCCAGTGAGAGGATCATTAAAGCTCTTCAGTGAACTAAACTGGATTGTGGTAACTTTATTACTTTTCACATTTCCATTTTTCTGTCAGTTTTCAGACTTCAGGAATTACGCGATCCATGGGAAGTTGCAGGACAACCCCCGTCTGGAGCGCTCCATCATGTTGTTTAACGGCCTGTCCTTGTGGGTGCAGTGCATGGTCCTGAGTAAGTCCACCCCCCAGTACAGGGCACAGGTCATCACCAAGTTTGTCAATGTTGCAAAGGTGAGGAAGAACAATATGACACTTTTGAGAAATTGTTTTTATGTATCACAGTGAAGGATATGTTGTCATATATGTATATATTTCATACTTGAAAAAATGTAACAACAGTTTTACAATATGTAACAATGGACACAATCCTAACCTTGTGTTGCCAGGTCTATTGAAGAATAAACTATTTTTGATTGATTCATTCATTCTGTGCCACCTTGTTGTGATTGATTGATTCACAGTTAGATATTGCGATTTCCCAATACTGTACATATGAGTCATTACATAAAATACTAATTGCAGAATTTTGGCACTTTTTGCTGTTAAGAAATTGCCACTTTTTGCATAATGACAGAGGTCCAAGTGCACTGCCATAATGATTTCTTTGTTCCATTGTTGTACAGGCCTTGAGACAGCTGCAGAACTTTAACTCCCTGATGGCAGTAGTGGGGGGACTGAGTCACAGCTCCATCGCCAGACTTACCAAGACTGCCAGCCATCTTCCAGCTGAAATCAACAAGGTAAGTTTAAGAGTGGAAATTATGGAGAAATTAGACCGTTTGCCAACTCAATAAATTGTACTCATAATCATATCAACTTGTAAGATACCACTGGCTGCACCATACAGATATAGATACATTTACTCCAATGTGTTATTGGTCAACCATACTTTGATTGAGTTGAGTTTATTGTGATACCCTTTAGCTCATGATTGACACTGCAGATATTAGAAAGAGCAGTTCCTATTCCATGGTATCTATTTGGTGTTGTTGCACATTCATACACATTGTACTGTACTATACTTTCGTTCTATCTTCTCCCTTTTCATAATGCTGAAACCTTCCATAACACGCATTCACTACACTATATTTAGCTCTCTTCTATTGTGGCACAATTTGTTTTCTGCATTGAAAACTGACCATTGAGTTCATAATACAAAAAAGTGCATTGTGCCATTGTTATGTCACCTAACTCAATGACATATGATCACTCCAATATCACTATATATTCAGCTCTTTTGTACTACATTTTGTGTAGCTCAACCCACCATTAACGTTATATGGGCATAAGAACAAGTTATTCAGCAAGATCCAGATCGTAATTTTTTTTTTCTGCATAAACATTCAAAATCACCTGCAGTAGACAGATTTTACCTGCACCTCTCTAACAGAAAAATAGAGCTTAGGCCTTAAGGAAAAAATATCTAACAGCTGTATTCCTGTTTCAGTCCTAAAAAAAATTAGGGTCGGTTAGTAGGGATTATCTTTTGTTTTCAAAGATTTTGGCCAAAACTCTAGTGATATGATATACATGTAGTTTGATAAAGTAGAACTGAAACCATGGGAACACATTTTCAATGTCAATCTTTAATTTTGTGCATAATGGTTATGATCGGATACATTTATCCTTCGTTAGATAGGACAAGCAGTTTTTTTACTTGAATAGGAAGCAGGCTGAATAAAAATTCTACCTGAAAACTATGTACATGTACTCCACTGCCCACCCAAAAGGCCAGGGTCTGCAGTTTTTTTAGGGTACACACGGTCGAGAAACAGGATACAGTTACTGTTTTTTTTCTACTTCATATGAAGCATGAATCAAACTTACATTGTAAAAGTGTTAAGCTTTTCAAATATTTATGTAGCATTTCTCATGTGATAATGATTAGTACAATGAGCCAAAATCCAAACAGGGCACAGTTCTTAATATTAATATTCTGCACAGGGCTAGTGCTGAGGGTAAGGTGCAGGTTAGCCTCCTTCACCAGCCTCTCTGGGGGCATTGGCGTAAGTTCTTTTTGTGATTTTTAACTGGGAACACGCCGGGAAAGGAAAATACGTAAGGAAAGGAAAAATCCTGGGAAAGGAATGTATGCTGGGAAGCTTGTACTCCGCCCAGTTAAAAATCACGAAGCCCCCCCCCCTCCCAAACAACTTAAGCCAATGCCCCCATACATACACAGACAACAGAACAATTGGTTATAGGGCATACAGTTTGGCCTCATCAATGGAGCCTTGTTAAGACTGTTAAAATGATGACCTGAATGTCAATCTGAAAGATTTTCTTCACCGGAAAGTCACAATGGTCTACTTTATGACTGTAAAAGAAAATAGGGGGCTGTACAGCTTACACTCCGAGACAAATCCCATCTTTGACCCTACACCAGTATTTGCAGGACCCAAGAACTTACTGCCCTTCTACCAACTAAACTGCTGAACTGAACAAATATTTACCAATCTTACCCCAAATATCTACAGATTGGGCCAAACTTAAAAAAAAAAGAAGGATTTTCAAATATTTCAACTGGCACCATAATTATTGTCTTCTCAGTAGTTTTGAGCCGCCCACTGCACAACACAAATCTGGCGTCTGCCCTCTAAATTAGCCTTCAACAACACACCGTAGACAAATAGACATCTTCGCAAATGACAGCTGCTGCCACTATTAGCTTCTGCGCCGTTCATTAATCATGCTGTGAAGGACACTTTGCTCCTTTATCACACTCACTGATGGGAATGATTATGTTCTCAAGAGCATCTCTGACTTCTGCATGCACATGGCCTTTCTAGCTGATTTGTTCCAAGTCTGTCATCAACATTTTGATTCTTGTTGCCCTGAAATGACATTGTTGTAAGTTCTTGTCATGAATTTATATAGCATTGTACGTATAGCATTGGCTTGTTCCGTCAGTCCATTCTATATAGTGATGTATATTAGAAGAGTTATGGATGTACACATGTAGCTCAAAATTTCTGGAAGTCCTGGATCTCCATATCTTATCTTATCTCTATTTGCAGAGATGGAATTGTCTTAAGAACATTTTTCTGAGTATTACAGGCACATACACATAATCATCATTACCTCCATGAAATGTCATGGAGGTTATATTTTACCCAGCGTTTGTGTGTGAGTGTGTGTCTGTCAACAAGATAACTCAAGAACGGCAGGATGGATTAGTTTCATACTTGGTGTGTTGGTGGGGTGCCATGAAAGCTGGAAGTGATTAGATTTTGGGCCCCCTAGCAACTTCCCTTGATACTGCAGCACAACTTCCGGTTTTGCTATCTCATGTTCTGAACACGCTATGGTCACGATTTTTAAGTTTTAGATAGCTCTTTTGCTCAGGAATAAGTGACATAAGTTTTGGCCCCCTACCGACTAGGTTTGGGATAGCAGGGGCATTTTTGTCAAAAACTTCTGAAGAGGATACTGTAAATGCATTTAAGTTCGCGGGGATTTAATTTCGCGGTAGCGGGATAAAGGACATTTCGCGGTGGTTTTTAGTTCGTGGCAACACCGTAGACTGCAGTCTAATACCACAATAGAAAAATTTTCGCGGTGGATTTAAGTTCGCGGTGAAGTGGTCAACGCGAAAACCGTGAACATTAATCCACCGCGAACATTTCTGCATTTACAGTAACTCAAGAAGGGAACAATGGATTTTCATGATTTTTGGTATGTAGGTACCTTAGACAATGTTGTACAAGATAAAATGCTAATCATGCAAAATAGGAGTACATTTGCATAATTAATTAGAATATTCTATCATAGCAGTTTTTTCAATGTATCTCTTGTCCCGGACATGATATGGTCTTGACATTTAGGTGGTAGATAGCTTGCAGTGTCATGACAAAGTGGGGCAGATTTCAGCCCCCTAACATGTAATTTCGGAACTGCAGGGGCGTTTTTGTCAAGACATTCCAAAGAGGATAAATGCAGAAAGGATTGACGGATTGGCATCATTTTAGGGGTGCAGGTAGCTTAGGCAAAGGTGTTCATAATGATATACACGTTATGCAAATGAGGACCTTATTTGCATAATTAATGAGGAAATTATATAATACCATTATTAGCAATAACTGGACTTCAATAAATGTAACACTTATTAATTATGATAGATGGAAAATAAGCAGATACCAAATATGTTAATGAGGAACTTAGTTGCATAATTTATGTAAAAATTGCAAAGCCGCTTTATGTCTAATGATTGGAATTTTATACTTGTGACATCTGTACGTTAGTCAATGATGAACAACACAACGCATAAATTATGTTAATGTGTTAGTCAATTGCATGAAATTTACAAAAGCTCTAAATTTTCATGGAGGTATGAGTTCACCGAACTCTAGTTCCTATATTCTGATGTCTGTAAAGATTTCAAAATTTGTATGCTGGTAAGCCCTTGGCCCAAACAGACAAAAATGAGACTCCGTAAGTTTTAGCTTTCATTTCTTGCTTCTTGTCCAGAATACCAAAATCAAGTATGGACTTCATGCTTACAGTTATGTAACAGATGCAAAACCGACTGATTTTGTGCCGAAAATTACCTTCCAACACCGTGCCCCGGATACAGCATATTAACAGCTACTGCCCCTGTAGCGTCTGGAAAGCTATGGGATCTTTACCTTAAACCATTTCCCCAAAATAGTAGCAATTATTTGTGGCTAAGCCTTGAGAGACATAGCAGTGTGAAGGGTAGTTAACCTTGCCGAAGTAGGAATGGGAATTGGTCTATACTGCCTGTGCATTTGCTTTTAGTTCGCAGCCTGCTTACGCAAGAATCTCTTCATCTCAAAGATGGATTTAGTGGATCTAGGGACCTTAAAACCAGTGAGGTGTTCTAGTTTCTGTGATGATATTACAATCCCCAAAAGTCATGCCTGTAGCCAAGGGGGGTTCGGAAGAACCCCCCCCACACGATCAAAGGTCCGCTTTTTCACGCTTGAAGGTCCACTTTTTCATGTCAAGATTTTTTTCCAAAGGCATGACTGATTTGCATTTTTCACTGATAGATATTTCATTCAATCTTAGTGAGTCTATTAGCAAAATTTGCCTCGGAAAGTGCAGGAAATGGCTTTTCAGAGGGTCCAGATTTCAAAATTCCCCCGGACCTCCATTGCAAAGCCTTGTGCCATTGGTATCGGACATAATGAAAATATGTTGGGGGAGTCGGCCTCAAAGACTTATGCCAAAAGTCTTGTGTATTTCAATAGAAATTCCATTAAACTTAGCCAGCAAATTTTGCCCATCAAAATGCAGGAAATGGCGTTTCAGAGGGTCAATATTTAATTTTTTTTCCGGGGGAACATGCCCCCTGACCCCCCTAGACAGCTCACGCGCCTGCGGTGCTCGATGGTCCACAAGTACTAAAAAGAACCCCCCAACCCAAATCCTGGCTACGGGCATGAAAGTCTACAGTGTCTATCGAAGTTGCTGGGGCTGATTATGATTTTCCCTTGATGGGTCAGTACTGACACCACACAGCTTACTTGGGCAGGCTATTTGAAGTTTTAGGTTCCCAGTATGTGTAAACCTGTTAAAAGTCATCTGTGTTCAGTTTTCTTGTATTCAAGAAGAAGCATAAAAAAAGGAAGTGTTGGGCATCATGTCAAAAATATTTGAAACCTAAACAAATTTGGCCAGAGAAGATCCAATAGCCATGAAGGGCAGAATGTACCAACTGGAGACTTTGACACAAATGTACTTGTATATTTTATTCTGTCCATTAGCTAATGTTGGAATGTACATGTAGCTAGTCTGTCTGGACAATCTACACGCAATCACAATTACGAACAATTTACATGCAATTTACATTAAACTTTTTACCCGTACAGCTACTTTACAAACTACATTCAAATTGTCTGACATATCATACGACGGGTAAGAAGCTCCTGCCAAAACTTAGTCTTTAATATATTTAATAGTAGCAAATTGTATGCCTTTGGTAAGCTATTTCAAATAGATATGAACCCGTACATAAAAGTCTGAACTCTGAATGCTGCACTCCAGGAAGGGATGAAAAATGATGATGATGATAAGGACTTTGAGATAAGAAAGGGTCCATCAGCGCACAGAAATGTACCAAACACTACTCAAGCCAGGTGATAACTCTGGATAAGTCCTAGAAGACATTTGTTAAGAAAAAAGTCATCAAAATGCAGCCTTTCTTTGAGGCAACGGCTTTTGCAACTGAAGTTATAAACTTGGAGCCATACCATGCGGTGCATTATGTACATTTCTTTTGTATTCTCTACCAGACTCACTATTATTGATTTTGCAAACTGACCCTCTCATACCAATTATTCATCTTATTTTTGCCAAACTCTACTATATATACATATCAATGGCCCCATAGGAAGGCCCAGTGGAGGCAATTGCAAACATGTACGTGAACATCCCAAAGGGCACAATGAAGTCACAGCCTTTGGACAACAGCTGTGAGGCCAATTAACTAACGAAGGAGTGGCAAAGATGAAACCTTCCTCGACTAACAATTGGCTTCACGAAGAAGAAGCCATACTCGACTAACCAATAGTGATTACTCCAAACAGTGGGTGTAAGATCAGCTTGGTGACTTTTCAAGAACTGAAGATAGTAATTATAAGAATGGCTATTGTTTCTTAGGTAGGTTGGTGGAATAATCATAACAAAAAAGTGGGTAAATATGACAGTTTGACACTGATCCCCAACATGATCTAAGGTAAAAACAAAGTCTGTTCATGTGTGCCTTGGTGATCCAGGGCTATCGGAAAGGCAGCTCAACACCCTTGGAAGGTAAAGCCTGGGTACCATCTGGATAGTAGTTTGCTCCAATGTTTATCATACACAACATACAGTCACTTCTTGCTCTTGCTTTTATTTTATCCTATACAGTCAGTTATTTTCTATTCCGTCTGTGAACCTTGACATCTCTAATGTCTGGAATTGTCCAAATTTTGGATGATGGCACTGATTGGTCAATAAACACGAGCGAATTAAGAAATGGGTTCAAGCACTCGTTCAAACAGGCCCTCCAACACCCCAAACATCCTCTGTCCGCTTGATGTTGGAACGCCTGTTCGAGCGAGCGCTCTAAAACCCAATCTGTAATTCCATCATTAACTGACATCACCACCAAAAGGTTTGATTTCACTGTTCCCCAGACCGGTAGCAGGAGCAAACTCCTACCCGAATGGTACCCAGGCTAGGAAAGGTAAATAAAGGGAAGTGAACTGAATGAGTGATCTGTTTTCTTTCCTCTTTTTCAGGCTCTGCATGAGATGACTGAAATGTTATCATCCAACGGTAACTTTGCAAACTACAGAAAGCAGCTCAGCGAGTGTAAAGGCTTCAAAATCCCCATCCTGTAAGCAAAGATAGGCCAAGCCAGTTAATCTACCTACATATGATATGCTGTAGATTCATTTGGGTTCATAACACTTACATTAGCATCAAAGTAAACATCAGAGGTCACAGCAAAGTGTGTCTATTTTTTTAGTACAAGTAAATGTCCGATTTTGCAGTGTATTGTTGAATAATGATGTCATTTATGCACTCTCATTTACTGTTTTTATGTACCATGATTCTCACTAAGCCTGTATTTGTTTGATTTTAAGTCTTGTCTGGGTGCAAATAGGACACATTCCTGCATGACTAGTATCATATGCTACAAGAATGAAAGTGAAGAAGTTATAGATGACTTAACTCATTTCTTACATGTATTATAAATATCCAATCAATCTAACAGTCCCTTTTCTTTCATTTCATGCTGCTGATCTACAAAAGAGGTAAGCTATTATCTTAGCATTGTTGATAATTAGCATTAGAGATAAACCTCAAAGATAATGATTCTGCCAGGTTCTCTACGGCTTCCACATCAAAAAGGCCTTTTATTTATCCCTTCCTCAGAATGTTTGGAACACCCAAAGGTCTTAGATGTTCAGACCTCGGTGGTTACTGATACTTATACATGTTAAGTAGATATCTTTCAAATCAACACGTTTTTACTAATGTGATAGTCAAAGGGTACTCAGCAGATTTATGAGAGTTGACATTACATGATGAAATTCAACCACCACTAAAATGGAACTTAATCTCCTAATTCACTTCATCTCTTAGTTAAAGACAGTTTTAAAAAATCAGTTGCTTGAAGAACTACCAGCATTATAGCTCTGGTGGATATGGAAGCCCGATCAAAAGAATACTAAAAACTGCAGACTTGTAACAGTTGTTACAACTTTTGATAGTTGTTAACCTCATGAATTGCTTTAGATTATTAAGTGGAACTTTCAGGATCAAAATAGAAAAAAACAGCTAGGTTGAGATGACACAGACCTCAATTAAACTCAGTGGGGTGCCATAAAATTTGTATAAATCTGTCAGATACCTTTATCAGTAAGTAGGGAGCAAAATGGCAAAATTGCCTGTTTCCTCAATCAGTAGCTGAGACTTAAAAAAGCATTGACAGGAAAGTATTTTTGGACCTCAAAATGATGACGTAAACCTGAGAAGACATTACAGGGATGAGAAATGATAGGGAAGTCTACAGTCTTATTTTCAGCACCACGGACAGGATGTTCTCGGTTACATAGACTATTGCCCATCCCTCTTTCCAGGTCTAAATAGGGTATTGTTATCATTGTCATTATCATTGGGAGGGCTGACTGCTATCTCTTTGCAGCCTGGGGCCAAATTGCAAGGGTCTGGAAAGGTTTTTGGTGCTAACTCAGGTGACCTCAATATGACATCACTGTAATTTCCCCAGGGCTGGCCATAGGACTGTAGGTTTTGAAAGAATCAGACTGGGATGGAATGCAACTCTTTTTTTTTTTAGTGATGGGTTCTTTAATGTGCTTGAGGTGTGGCTCATGGCTCATGGCCATTTAATGCCCTATCCATGGATCCAAGGGATAGCCCTAACCAAAGCTAGGTTTTCATTTTGAAGTGAGGAAAGTCGTGTAAAGCGCCTTTGTCAAGAGCACAAAATAGGTTGCATATCAACAGATTTCATCCCAGGAACTTTGGGTTAAACTTATAGGGCCAAATAACCTACCATTATGCCACCCTACACCACAGGGCTATAATAGTTGGCCCGCATATACATGTGTGTATGTCAATGCCTTCAAATGCCATGTTGGTGTTGTGTGGGAAGCATACTACCCCAAGTTTATAGAACATGTTATTTCCTGTCAGTTGATGAACGTACAGGCAGCCTTTATCTTCCTAAAGATGAGACTGACTGCTCATAAGGCCATGCCAGTTGAGTTTCCTGGTTCTCATATTCAGAAATGTGAAGCTAAACAGAAACATCAGCCTGATTCTGAGGGGAAGTCTGTAAGGCTAGTTTACTTTTATCTGTATAGAGAGTATATAGAAGGAATGATTCTTTCAAAATCCTGTAGGCAGGACTGTTCCCACGTCAACTTGATAGGAATATCAAGTTGACAGATGGTGATTTCAAACCGCAATATTTTCAAAATATTCAAGGATGTTCGACTTTCTTCCTGATAATGTCGTTCTTTTGCTACAATTTGAGTTACATACAGAAACATATCAGAGCTTACTAATGTTGCTTCGACACTTGCACCGCTACCTTATCAATTTTAGTTTTCTGATAATATCTGAGGGTTATGTACCAGGAGTAAAATTTTGATAATACCTTCTTGAAACGAAGTGTAATTATAATGTAATTGTGTCCTTTTTTTTAATTAGAGCGTAATTAAGGCAGCTTTTTGCATACTGGATAAATCAATCATCATGTTAGCCTGGGTGCCATCTGATTACTACTGGGCCTGCCCTAAAAAAACAGGACGGTCCTGGTAGTAATTGGATGGCATCCAACATCATGTCATGGAACCAAGAAAATCATTTGCTGCGCCCTTTATCTGTCCTGTCCTGTCGGGAATGTGTGGGAACAGTCCTGCCCACAGGATATTGAAAGGATTAGTTTCCCTCAAATGACGTACAATGGGTCCATCAATTTCCTCCCGGGTAGTAGAGCAACTGGTCCATGCGTGGGGACTTCTCCACCGTAGGTGTATGATCAAAGCTGCGTAACTCGATTACAGAAGCTGTGACTAGGATGTAAAACAAAAAGGTGGCACTTCCAGGCTCGGAAGAAATCACCATGGCAATTTTCAGACAACGATAGATGTGTCGGTAACAATAGTTTTCAATCAAAAGTCTTGCATTGCAATTTCCTTGCAGCTATTATGAAATTAAGAGCACACGAGCCTCCTGTGATAACGTCATCCCAGGGATATCTGTCATCTCTTACTGTGATGTAAGGATATCAAGAAGATGCAGCTTGACTTAAAAGCAAAATTGTAAATGTAGATAATGAAATCAAAGAGATCTTTTGCAAATACCTTTTACACCTACAAACACAAAAAAATCAGAACTGGAAGTCTGGCTTCAGTACCACTGAAAGCTGCTGGTGCCCACAGTCCAATCATGTCTATATTTTATCAACACCTACCATTGTATTAAATATCATAAAGATCCATTGACAACTTAGTTATGCTGTTCACAAACACACAGACAGACAGACATACTCACACAAAAACATGATCATCTTTGTAATAATGAAGAGGTTGTTCATATTCTTGATCACGCTTATGAAGTCATGTATTGAATGTATACATGTAACATGCAATTACACAAAGCCTAATGTTATAATATTCCAGGTGTACATTTAAAAGACTTGATCGCCCTGCACACTGCTCTACATGACAAAGTGGAGAATGGGCTGCTGAACATCAGGAAGATGGCTCAGCTGGCTGTAGTGTTTAATGAGCTGATACAGCTGCAGAGTACAAGTCCTGACATCGAAGCAAACATGGACCTTATCAACACACTCAAGGTGGGGCTGCATCAATGGTGTCACATACCCAATGTATGGTTGTAAATAGTGTTCTAGTTGATGTTAACATGATGCCACAACAATCTAATTTATTGGTGCCTGGATTTTTAAAAAAATAAAAAGAATACACTCAACTGGAAAAACATACTGGAAAAAATACCAGGTTTATGCCTTGGTACACTCACATTTATAAAGTTTTCCTCCCTGCCCTATACATGCTTTTATGAGGTCTGCTTAATATATTTCTATTTGAAAATAATCCAAGAAAAAGGACATAAGAATTTTCTCTTACACAACCAGTTTATCTCACCAGGTGAGATAAACTGGTTGTGTAAGAGAAAATTCTTACGTCCTATGATCTACCAACCTGATGAAATTATTTTCGGAAATCCAAAAACAAAGTAAATCTATTGCTGTGGCCTGAGGTGGAAAATTCAATTCTAGAAGTTATCTTTAAAGCCTGGTAAGCTGGCTGTAGGCATGAAATGATCTATTGTTTAGCTCAACAAAATGTACATGCTTAAGTCCTGTAATTTATCTGTGCTGTCTTTTCACCAGGGTTAGCCAGTGTTAGGCTAGAAAAACACACGTTGGTACAGCCATTTATTTTTTTGGTCGGATCTATTTTAGGGTACCCACTTGGGGTAATACATGAATGAGACCATAAGCTCCAGTCCAGTGAATGAAAAGACATAGGCAAGAGGAACACATTGCTTGTAGCCTCATACACTTTTCATCACTCATTGGATGGTATTTCAGCACCATGAACAGAGAAGCTTTATCTAAAACCACATGTAGCTTTAGGCTTGAAATCAGGACTACCTGTTAGATACTTGTCTCATTGATAGCTGAGCTAAACAAGATAACAGCAGATAATCTTGTCGAAAAAGAATCAAAACTTTTCATTTTTGCCTAAATGAGAAATGTACTTTTTTATTTGGTTAATAAATTTCTACCTTGTAAGCTGGTTGTAGGATGGCTTTGATATTAGCACTAGATTATTGTTGAGCTAAGCAACAAATAAAGTACAAACTATATATCTCTTGTCGAGCAGAGTACAGTTTCAGTGCAAACATTTGGGAACCGTAGCTCCTGCTATATTTCACACCTACCCCGCAGCAGTTGAACTTCAGCCAAAGAAAGACAAATTCCAAACCAATATTCTCCACCCACGGACTGCAACGATGTTTGGATTTATACTTTTTAAGAGATGAATCTGTATTAAAGGCATTACACACGACAGCGTGCTGCAGTGAGAATGTCACGCCACAGGCTGACCCCTCCCCAGCCACACATCCTGGAGCTTACATACACTGTGCTGGTACAGTGCTCCAGCTGTGAGTGATTGCCTTTCTATATCCATGCCTTTTTCTCAAATATTGCTTGCCCACGCAAAGCTTGAAAGCACGCCAAATAACGGGAGCAAACCTAACATTTACACTAGCCCTCGACATTCACGCCTGACCTTCAAAGTGTACGTGGCAGCAACCAGAGGTGATTGTGATTGATGGGCATTGTCTCACTCAGGTGGAAAAAACAACACCCTGGTATGCTTTTAGGGATATCAAAAGGAGGGATGGATTAAGGAGGCTGTATGGATCAGAAAACCCACTCCAGTCATGAGTTATGATGAGGATCCATGAATTTCAAGGAAGCTTCTCTGTTCACAGTGCTGAAATGCCATCCAATGAGTGGTGAAAACTGTATGAGGCTACCACGGATATGCACGTTTGGGATCACATTCTTTAGAAATGACTTAATTATTGTTTTGTCTCTAATTGTTGTTGCTTGACATTATCTTGGTAAATAGAACAATAGTTAAGACTTGGGACTGTATTTGTAACACTGCAGCAGTAACACCTAGCTGTAGGACAAAGTAGAGCCTGTCATTATTGCCCTGAGGAAGACAGAATAAAGAAATTTGATATTCTGTCATTTACCGACCTAATCAAATCATTTCGGAGGAATTTTGCCATAAAATCTAGGGAAATAAAAGATACTAAAATAACGCTACTTCAGTTGATTTTTATCTACAGGGCATATTTAGGTATATCTAGTAGATGGATTCTAACTGCAATATCATGAAAATGTTTAATGAACCTGTTTTTAAATGCAATGGACATAGGTGAACTAGCATTGGTATTTGATGCACTTTAAGCGGAAATAAAAACAGGCAGAGCACTTCTATCACCTGTTAATGGCAGTCAAGGAATTGTAGCTGTGAAATCTTCTGTTAGGCCACATCAGTTTGACTTGTTGGGTTTCAGATTCAAAAACAATAATGCTGACCTGGCATGTGAGAATGAAAACTGGCATGAGAATCTAAGGCGGAAGCCTGTACCTTGACACAGTTTCAGAGAGCCTCCCAGCTGTCTGTTTTTATAATGACACGCATGCAGAATTAACTTTAATTCAAAATGTCTGAGATCCAAGGAAATTAATTGGTGTGACATTTATCCATTGATGTACTGTAATTGTCATAGTCTTACGTCCAATTCATCCCCACCGTCACTACAGAACTATGTTTTGTGTTTTGGCTCTATGCAGGTATCATTAGACTTGCAGTATTCCGAAGAAGAGATCTATGAACTGTCACTGGCCAGAGAGCCGAGGGAGTCTGCTTCTGCTGTAAGTAGTGATGGAGCATGTCTCCATTCTACTGGAAGAGGGGAATGATTAACCCCTTTCAACAAAATGATATGATAAAAGTCCAATACTAGCACTGTGGTCTTTGCACTAACATCACTATGGCATAATGCCTGCCCAGCATCACGCTTCATCCCGCTATCAATTTTATCATATGGGAGACAAAAGAGGGTGAAGTCTTTGCTGTACCTTTATATGTCTGTTATAACTGCCCTTCAATGCAACATACCAGCTTCGGTTTTACACAGCAGCTTCTGTATCTATATATATGGCCAAGTATAACCGCCCTTCAGCATAACACCAGCTTCAAAATTCACTTGAAGGACACATATTGCAGTCATGCCTATCAAACTTCTAGTCCTTGGAAAAGAGGAAAGTGGTGTGTAATGCTGTCCTTTGATGCTGCTGTAGTCTGGTATCATGGTAATTGCACATTGCGTGAGGAGACACACTGTAGTGCTTTGACTGGAGGCATGAGGGCAGGGGATTAATTTGGTGTGACTGGCAGAAGTACTTTGCTACTGTGAATGATAAAGTAATGATTGACGGTCAATGCATAAGAGAAATTTTGATGCTTAATTACGAAGGGATCTTGACTGAGGTAGCATCAATACCAAATGTGCCAGATCAGTCCAGCATCAATGCAGCACCAATCCAGGCAGAATTACACACCAATTTCACAAGGGCACACTTGCTAAATGCAGCTTTTGATATTTTCAGCACATATAACAAGCTTTCAGATCAAAACTTCCCTAACATCTTGCAGCATATGGTTAAACATACTTAAGATCTCACATTGTTTGATCAGTTGAGTGACTTTAAACCTTGTCTTTCATCTGTCTCACCCAACCCAATTCTCGTCTAGGTTTAAGTAGCCCTTAACCTGTGGTTTGTGTCTGTAGCCTCCGACGCCTATCCCAAGTGAGAAGCCAGTGTTCGCTGACTGGGCCTCGGGGATCACTCCAACACTGGACTCGGACACGCTGAAGAAACACGTCCATGCCATGGTGGAGGTAGGGATGTTGTGATTAGGAGTTGGCAGGGATTCATCTATATCTGTCTGTCTGCAATATTTGATACTGAGCAAAGCCTGTAGCTGCACATCCAGAATGCATAGCTTGGTACGACTCGTGGGGTTGGTGAGGCTTCTGAGAAAGGTGCTCAGAACAAAGCAAAACAAAACAGAATTGGTGATGTAGAATATTTACAAGGCCACACTGTAGTGTTCCTTTTGCATTATTGGGTTAGTGAGACCCATGATAGTGCAGTTTTAGTTTTCTTTCTTGTTGAAGGGGAAACGGGGGGGGGGGGAGGAAAAGATGCAGCAGCAGCATTTTCAGCAGCAATATGGACAGAGCCTCTCAAGGACTGCACAATTTTAGAAATCTCTCAATGCCTGCAGGTCACCAATCTTAGTGCTATCATAACTAATACTGTAAATTGGCAGGCAAAAAACATGCCAGACTCTCTGATGATTATGAAATTTGGCAACCCTCTGTTGGTCAATGAATTCAGCCAAAAGTCGTGCGCTGACTTTATAAACTTAGAAGAACTCTTGCTGATCTGTGACACACTTTAAAAATGCAGTTATTTTGTACACAGGCATACACCTGTTTTGTGACACTTTTTGTGGTCAACGGATCAGTGCTCTGAACTGAAAAGGAAATGATTTAGGGCACCAAACATAATAGCCAAACACTGCCATCATAAATATAGATGAGAATACACACAAGAGGTACCAGTTTAACAGAAAAGCAATGAGGTGACCCTGTTTCACAGTAATCCACTATACTATTGTCAATGTAGCACCAGTAAATGCTGCTTTGTGACACCAAAAGGAATAAACTGCATATACCTAGTTTAGGAAAAAGACAGGTTCTTGACAGAAGTTTTGTTGACTTAACAATTGACTTTGTAAATGCAAGTCTCTTGACTTAATGATAATTGGAATATATGACGGTTGCCTTCAGTTCAATTCAATGCATTATGATCTCGAAACCTGTATAAACCTCAAAGAAGGAAATCTGCCAATTGTTACTTTTTTGTTGAGCTTGTTCGTTCTTTGGTTGACATGAAATGGAAACTGTTATAGAACTTTATTTGCACGGCAATTGTACATGGTACAATGTATGGTAACAACAATTACACAAAGTACATTAATAGATGTATAGAATAAAGCTTAACATCCTAATTAACATAACAATAAGGGCTAATATAAGTCTTTGATATAGTGTTACAATCGAGTTGGGCTAATCATGAGTTCTGGTATTCTTTCTAATAATAAAGCAGTCTTTTATCTGCCTTCCCTTGCATGTTGGGAGTTGTGGCATATAAAGATATATACAAATCTGTCTGTGGCATTGAGTCCATTGAAATCTGTTGTTATATATGTATCAACTTGATATGTTGACACATTTGACACATGCCAAAAAGCAGTTACTCATGCAGCTGGATATGATTTGGGAAACAGTGAGATGTTTCAACTTGCATCCACTAGTTTTCATCAGTGACACTGAAGAGATCTTGTTGGAGAGGTTTTTGTATCCTAGCTGTGATTTGATAATTATCTAAAAGAGATATAGTTGAAGAACAGGTTTATCCTAACCATGAATTAATATGCAAAGAGAGGAGGAGGACAAATTTCAATAGTCCAAAAGCCAGAAAGGTAAGACAAGTTAAGACTAGTTAAGACGTCTCACCGTTTCCGAAATCATATCCAGTTGCTTGAGTAACTGCTTTTTGGCGTATCTTATTGTCCTGGATGTCTAACCTTCATCGACGCACGTTTGACACAACCTACATGTAACATCCTTTAGAACAATGTTACTGCCTTTTACAATGTAATGTTATATTTCTTATATTACAAATCCTATTTATAAAATGCGAAAGGAAAAAGATTGTTCTGGAAAGTTATAATCTACACCTATCCCTATGATATAACTTAAGATCATATAGTAAAGGGGCTTCAATCCTCAGCTGACATCTTTTGCACCACAATCATCCCTCAGCAAGACATATGGAGCATCATAGTTCCCGTTTACAACTTTTATTTAGCCTGTCACCCAGACTGATTTTGCCAATGTGGCTTCCTCAGTAGCTGATTTATGCTTAACGATGCAAATACATGAAGTTTGAATAATCTTGCATTTCTTTTTGTTTTTTCAGGCTGTCTACAAAAACTATGACCATGACAGAGACGGGTACATCTCTCACCAGGAGTTTGACTCCATCGCAGGAAATTTCCCCTTCATCGACTCCTTTGGGATCTTGGATGCAGACCAGTGAGTGGTGGTATTTTTTATCTCATAATAATTTCTATCTATCAATAAAAAGAAGCAAGAAATATATTTAAACATCACAAAATCACCTGAATCATCTGGAATAATCACATACATTTACCATGAAAAAATTATAATCGATGAAGGAATCAACTTCGTTAATTAATCAATCAAATAAACCAATTAATGTGCAGGCCAATAAAAAACAATAAAAGTTAAGGCATGAAACAATCACATGCTCATCAAACTTTTCATGCAGATTGATAAGTTGATGAGTCAACTAATGAACCAGCCAGCCAATCAACCAGTAAAGCCAAGTTATGCAATGCACAAATCATAGATCGATGATGAATAGTTTCCTGGTGTGGATGTCAGCTTCTCAGTTTTTCTTAAAATGATGATACAAAGCCTTTAAGGTTTTCAAATATCTGATTATTTCACATAAAGTGCACCCTTGATTCATAGGTTTTAATCAATCATCTTCAGATCATCATGCCAGATCATAAATTTTTTCAAAGATGAATAATTTCCTGGTGTGGGTATCAATATACAGCCTTTTTAAAATGCTGATTTTTTTTCTTCCGTAATTATTTCACAGAAAGCTCACAATTGATGGATCAAATCTCTTCAGATCACCATCTCAAATCGTAAATTTTTGCAATGAAAAAATTGAAGCATTTTCCTCCAAAGCCAGGCAGACTATTTTGACTTCTCTCCACTCCAGCTTTGCAAGGCAGTTGAAGACATTTGATGAGGTTAAGCATGTGTATGTATCCCAACTTCAACACTTACCATTCCCATCTAACTCCTTTTGTTCAGAAATCATGCCACATGCAGTGCTGGGGGCATTTTCAATACTTGGTGGGATTCAAACAATGCCATTTGGGAGAAAGTTGTTCACGAACGTGTAACAGGAGCCATTTGAAACTGTAGTATTGCCATGCAGGGTTCTTCAAACATGATTTTCTTTTCAACTACGCAAGCCAACATCAGGCGCACAACAGGAAAATCGTACCCTGCACAACAATACAGTAACTGCACAGTTTTCAATTGGCCAGTCCTCTGGTGCACTTTCTACTAAGTACAATTGTCCAAATCGCACCAAGTATTGAGAACACCTCACAACTTGCCATTAATACTGTAACCGTGATTTCCAGGGGAAAAGAGCTTGATGGGGAGGTAATGGCTTGGTTGAAACATTAATTGATAACAACACTGGCAGCAGGATGTATCTGATCTTCAAGCAGATGTTGAGGTGGAAAATCATCTGACAGTCGGTACTCCCTCCATTCTCTGTCAGCTGAGAATTGAAGGCATAGACTCGACCATTAATCATTGTCTAGCTCATCTGCTTGGAGAGTAGATGTAAAAGCCATCAGCTCCTGATATGTGGGTAAAGCTGTTTGCTTCCACCATATAGCCTCCTTGATTGAAGGTTAGACATCCAGGTAATAAGATCTCTTCAGTTTTACTGACAAAAGATAACTGATGTTATCTGAAACATCTCACCATTTTCAAAATATCTAGTTGCTTGAGTAATTACTATTTGGCATCACAACCTCCTTGCTTCCATTGTTAAACCTTTGATATTTGATAAAATCATGTCCTTGCAGACCTTTAACAAAACTGAAATGTCAGGAAAATTTTTTACCTGACAAAAGCCCTGCCCTACAATACTTGGAAGGACTTCATCGCAGTTTGGTCTCCCACATTTAGATGTCAGGAGCTGATGGCTAATATGTGTTACCCTGTTGCCAAAGTAAAACGTAAAGGGTTTGCTGTGATTAAATTTAATGGTAAAGGTTTGCTGTGTGTGTGCATTGTTACAACAATATCTCATTATTCCCTCACATTGTTGTGTGTGTGCATTGTTACAACAATATCTCATTATTCCCTCACATTGTTGCATAAAAGGCTTGTGGGAAACACCAAACTAAAAACTTCTGGTGACACCTAGTTCAAACATTCTCCTCCAGAAACCTGACCTAACAAGACCATTTTTGAAGATGACGTACTTTGACGGAGCAACACCATGTCCATTTTGAACCACTGCCCCAAAACTGTGGAAATGAATGGCTGTTGAGACCTTTCGTAACCGTTCAAAAGGGGCCTATTACTAGTATTAGGATGCTTTCAGACTTCAAGGGTTGTGGATGATTGTGTCTGAATGTGTTCAAACTGTCAAAATTACCTTCTAAATGCTTGTTGCCCAGATAATTCTAATGCCGGAGGAAGACGAAGAAGAATACTACTTTGGATGGGCCATCTGGGGCAGTTCTTATCATCCTGACCTCTAGGTGTCAGAAATGTCTCTTTGTCCTGTGTTGGACAAAAATTTAGGCCAAAAATCCCTCTTGACGGATTAGAATTCAAACTTTGTTACATTTTCATTGGGTTTGTCCACGGTGCCACAAACCTTCCACAAAATCCAGATGTAGCTGTTTGAAATTTGCTTCTCAAATTGGTTCTTTCTTCTGGGCGCTATAGGACTAGGAGATGACTAGGTAGTGTTGTTTCTGTACAGAATTAACATAAAATATTAGTAATGAAAGACAGCAAAAAGAAAGACTTTAGTAATGAAAGACAGCAAAAAGAAAGACTTTCCTCCAGGGATGCCATTTATTATTAGAAGTAGTAAATAAATATGCACATACTAGTGGTCCAAGCAATCAAAATTGCTTTGATGACAGAATAAGACAGTAGTAGAATGTAACCTTGAAATCCACGTAACCTTTCTTTGGGCTGTGTTGCGTGTATCATTTTTTTTTTTTCATTGTTCGTCAGCTTTGATTGTGCCCAGTTTCTTACCGTTCCCACTCATATTCCTGCTATTACCGAGACTGCATCTCAAATCAGGAGGGGGTCAAATGTGCACATGAGAAGCCCTATTACCGTACATCCCAAGAGAAAATTTGCATGTCTGTCACAAGTACCTGTATATAATGGTCTGGCAAGTGCCACTGGATGCCAGCATCAAGGGTTTGTGCGTATTACCAGTGGTCCACAGGATGCAGTAAGTCCATGGTCTTCTGTTCCTGGAGCAGTGTAGATATTCCAAAACGTGATGGATTAGCACAAACAAAGAAGACGAAGACAAGAGTGGAACAGTTCTATTTTGTATGTGTATGCTCCAGGATGTCTCTAGCTCAACTGGTAGCAGCCTCATAGTTGAGCTCCTGGTTCCAGTTACATGTAGTTGGTAACTGGGAGATTCCGGTTCAATCAATCCTGGACAGTTCATCTCGGTTTGGGCTCCTTTCTCTAACGTTAGTTGAAGTACTAGGGTATGAAAGTATACAACGTAACTGACACTGCTTGAAAAGCAGAGTTTACGTGGTGGAAACTCCTGGGCATGCACCCAGAAACCCGAAATGTTCGGACATTCACGGTACGTATCGAACCGGGCACACTGCCTGTCCGGGCAATTGGCACACCCGAGGATGCACGGAAACGAACCATTTCGTGTCCGGTACGTGTCCATGACCCATTCTTGACCGCGCATTTAACCGTAAGACTTCTCTATATGCCCGGACACCCGAGACTTGTGCCGAACCGCACGGATGCTCCTTGCATAAATTACCGGGCAATTATCACCTAATTATCTACCTCGACCATTACACCCTTTGTCATTAAAAACAGTGTTGTTTTACCACAACTGCCGACCTAGGATTACCCCCTTCCTATGTAGCTTTGTATAAGTTTCCTTTATTCTTTCAAAATGTGAATTAACTTTGTTTTTTGTTTTATTTTTAACTATTTTGGACTGCTCCTGGTGGGCTTCGTCGCTCTTTTCGCTTTCAAATATATGTCGGTCTGCTGCCATAGGTCACTAGCATCCGGGTCTTCGCTATTTTCATAAGCAGTCTCCCAACTAACTGTATAGCCGCTTCCAATTTGATAACATAAACTCCTGTAGATATCTTGAATTCTGCATTCCTGCTCTCACAAATTCTGTTGTCCAGGCGCCGGCGGTCTTCTACACAAACCGATGCTAGTCAGGAACACGGGCTTGTAAAGTTCGCATAACAGTAGTATTCAGTCCATCGTGAAACGGCAGCAGCTAGCCCTTCTCGCGTTCGACGTAGTGACAAAGACCTTTCTTGCTGAAACTCAAACTACACAAAACAACAGCTGGGCTCTTCGGTGCACCGGTTGTCACCCTTCTAAACAGAACTAGGTCCCATGGCGTTGGTAGTTGGATGCAATTCCACAGCAAGATGGTGTCCGATCTTAACGTAGAGTATTTCCAAGCTCTCGTTGTTCACTGGCCGTGGGGCCGTCTGGCGTGCATACAAACATTTTGCTATCGGGATAGGAGCTGGGTGAAAGCACTACTTTACGGAAACAAGGTCATCTCTGAATGCCAACTGAAAGATGGGATTGAAAGATTTGAAAATCGTAACACGTTTGCTGATTGGTCTACCCAACTGCTATGTGGAATACAATTGGCTGCGATTTATGCGTATTTGCATATAAACGGACAAAGTAAGCTCAGAATTCAGCTTATTGTCACATGGTCGCAATTCGCAGACAGTCAAACAATACAGCTAGTCAAACAATACCCACACGGTATTAGGTGGCAAAGTGCAGCTGTAATTGTTTACGGTTTCAGACATCACTTTGATAATAAACGTAGCGTTTACTCTATCCTACAACAATAGTGAACTATATAAACCTCCTTGGTTCAACTAGCATTATCACAAAGCATAAAAACGTTACGAATCAAGGGCCCCGACGTGCATAGTTATCAACTTCCCTGCCACAAAAAATGACATTTGTTTGTCGTACAATGCTTCTATACATACATGTATTACTTTCCTGCATATCCTAACAAAGAACACATTCAATTATCTACCCTATGCGTCACGCGTGCGTGTTTTCTGTTTATATAAACCAAGAGGACCCACCCTTAGGCTCCTTTTAACCTCCTTTATGTATCTTGAAAATCTTTATTACATACTATTTGTATGTCTTATTTTCTAGTCCACTAACATGAGCTTGTCTTGTATCGTTATATATCAGAAATAAACCTATCACAGAAGTTCTTATGTTTTACTAAGCTCCATAGGCTTTGATAGAAATTTTTTTTGTTTGCAGAAATCCTTCAAACAAATAGAATAATCATTTAACCACACCCTGTGTCTGGCCGGATAGCTAAACAGTCAGAACGGTACCATAACATCAACCTGTACATTTAGTTTCAATATGTGTATGCATTTTTCTTTTTTGGGGGGTGGCGGGAATTTTGTAGCCAGTAGGTCAGGCGTGTCGCGATCGCGTACCGACGCCATGTATTCAGAACAAAACATTGCATGTGTATTGGGGGGGGGGGGGGGGTAGGTGCGTTCAGGGGAAATAGCAGTTTATTAACGTTTGTTTCTTTCCAAAATACTGTAGCGTGTAGATTTTCATCCATGGGTATCTCAATCCCAAAAGTTGAACAAACTTGCAAATTAACTGTAGGATGCTACTTCCGTATCGGACATTATTTACAGAATTGGAACGTGCGTGTTCAGAACCAGTAACGCGCCTTTTCCCGGCACGATCAGTAAACAAGCAAACAGAACAGAATGTTACGAAATAGACATGTTCAACTGTCAAACATTTTTTTGCACTGTAATATCTTATAATTCATGCAGCATGAGCAAACTTTGAAATTTCTAAAGTCACTCTGCGGTACCGTAAGTTGAATATACACACGTTAAAATGTTAAATTATCAGGATCATAAGGTTTGTTAATGCAAGAAATAAGATACAGAGAAAGAAGTTTTTCGTTTCTTTATTCTATGGATACTTTTATACTGTTTTCAGTACCATTCTCTTTTAAAAAACATTGAGAGCAATTATCACTTGAATACACACTACCCATTCACTGAACCACTTCTCAAGACACGCAGTGTGCGGGTACCGCGAACTACCGGACATGGCCATGTCCGGCAATGATTGGGGATATTCGGCACCGGACACACCGTGGCTAGAAATTCGTTTATACGACCCGGACATGTCAAGTTCCACGGTAGTATAAGAAACCAAAAATTGCCAGAAATTCTTGTTTTCGGGCAGTGTGACACAGCAAAGAAACTTGCTGCCCTTTGTGCCACTAGGGTCTAAGCAAACAGACAAACACGTACATGTATGTTCCAGAGATGGCATGATTAGCAAGGAGGAGATGAAGATGTACTTCATCCGAGCCAACTGCCATGCCCTGTCATGCGGCTTCAGACACGACTTTGTGGAAACCACCTACTTCAAACCCACCTACTGCGAGCACTGCTCAGGCCTGGTACGTCAAACTCTTTGTTATTAGTTAAGCTATGTTGATTTGATTATATTTTTCAAATCATCATCATCTAATGACCCTGCAGGGACGGGGTAAGCCCATGCACAACTGTGGACCACGTCAGTATGTCTGCCAAGACTGCACCCGGGTATTCCTCAGCAAGCCCAGTATCAGCCTTTTAGCTAGGATTTTATCATAGGGGGTCCAAATTCTTGGTGAGTTGCAGAAAGTGATATAGATGCCACTATTGTAGGGGGGTCCAGAGCATCCGCCTTCCATTATGCAGAGTTTTCAAGAATTTTAAGTTAAATGGTGTATCCTAAGGCTAAGGTCACATTTCCAAATCGGGGCCCGTCCAGGATGTTTTAACGAAAAATTAAAATATATAGCATGAAACACACAAAATCATGTCCATGAATCGTATTTTGACATTTTGTGTATTTTGATGTCTTTTATATCATTCTTTCGCTGCCGAAAACTGCCCGGCCGGCCCGGTTTGGAAATGTGACCCAAGCCTAAGCTATCTTGGGGGGCAAAATTACTGTCAGAGAGATCACAGTAGAAGACTGTGATGACAAATGACCTAGTGGCATTGCTGGTCAATCACAATTTCATGCTTGTCAGAGGATCTGCTCCCCAGTATAAGTGCATCCAATTTCTTGTTATTCTAAGAAAAACCATCCAAATGACACCATGACCCATGCCTGGCTAAATGCCTGCCCAGTATCCCTGGAGAGAACTCTCTTGGGGAAGGTCATCTTCTGCAATTTTTTTTACATCGAGCATCTATGTTCTCAATTTTTAACAGCATCTTCACTAGGAAGAAGGGTGCCCCAACAATAGCTCTTTACATCTAGCAAGATGAATAGAACATTGTAGCCTGTGAAGTTTACTTCCTGCCTGCATCATGTTGCAATGGTCTTGAGTTACATGGTACATGTTGTATCAGGAACAAATGTAGCCTGTAGCATATAAGGTGCATGAATGAACTTCAGAGCAGTCTCATGTTACTGTTTACTTCTCTAGCCTTCAGTCAGAACTAACACAGCATTGTACGCATAGTCAAAATATACCGAGATGTTTATAAGTACAATCTGACATTAATATGACCAGAGCAGAATGTTCGGGAACACGTCATAATCATCATCATCATGATTGTTCATTGTTGAAAATTCATCTGTTGTGGTTAGAGCTGGAACTCGGCCAAAGTAAAGTAAAGTCAAGTAAGTTCCCTTGTGTGAACATTGTAATGATTAATTTTTGAGTAAATTTACGAAATCAATTTTTATCCAGCTGTAGAGAATTAATTGTATTTGATTAATGAAGACCTCATGGCAGGATGAGGCTTTGCCACTCATCTAACACCATTGTGCAGTCTGGTCTGATTTCTTCTACCATAATACCTACTTCAAAAACATGGAGCTGACTGTGTATAAAGATTGTTATGTTTTTATGTTGCCTGATATGTTGTATATATTTATTATTGTGATGTACGTATTTACTAAGAGCCAGCTGTTACCTAAAAGGAAAAAGTAATAACTACAATAGATCATTGTAGCCTAAGAATGACAAGGTGCAGCAACAGGTCATCTTGAACTAGATCCAGTGAGTGTATACTAAAAATAAAATATAATTTGGCATACATTAACATATCAACCCTCTCCTTGCTGCCTTACCCAATAACCAGTACTAATTTGGCTGCCTTAGCAGGCTGATTGTTAATGTGCAGGTCCTTTGTATAACGAATGTTTTCTGCTGTTGGTCAGCTATGGGGACTGATCAAGCAGGGCTGGAAGTGCCGGGACTGCGCCATCAGCTGCCACAAGCACTGCAAGGAGCTGGTGGTGGTGGAGTGTCGGCCACGGGGCAGCGTCTCCTCCGGTCCGCAGTCCTCCAACACCTCCCTATTACAGGACACAGACACATCCAGAGGTCTGTTGGATTTTTTGTTTGATAATTCATGAAAAACACAAATTGGCCTCCTGACTGCTCATTATTGAAGTCATGACCAAGGAGGTTCCGTCTATAATCTCATTGCCCTTCATTTGTCAAGGTGAAAGAATGACCCTCTAGTTATGTTTTCATGCATTACTGTATATTTCAAGCTCTAAAAACTACCACATTCAATGTGGGTTTGTCATCTGTGATTGTTCCACTTTATTCAGCAACCTCTGCAGATGAACAGCCGTCCCCGAGGGGCACGGAGAGAAGGAGACAGTCGTCCAGACTTCGGCACCTCGCCTCCGTTCACCAGTCCACGCAGACCGTCAAGGACAGCGGCATCTCCCTCATGGACAGCGCCTCCTCCGTCAACTTGAACCTGGAGTACAATGACGATGAGGTGTTTGTGGATGAGGATGTCAGCAGCCTGAGGGACAGGCTGAGGCAGTCTGAGGAGGTAAGAACCGACAGCAATATACAATCATGTACATGGTAGTAGATTGGACATAACACTGAACATCTAACATCAACTCTCATAATTCCACTGGGTGCCATAATATAATGTTATAGAGACCACACTGAATACTGGAGAGTTGATAAGTACATTCTGTGAAAGAAACTTGAAATGAACCTTATTAGGGCCAAAAATTAGAAAATGGGTGAGAAATGACAGGAAAGTTTACAGCTTTATTTTCAGTACCAAGGACAGGTGTACTTAGTTTTAAGAATATAATAGAATGTCAAGGTCTTCTTGGTGATTCTTAGAGATCCTAACTAATCTTTTACTGTGATTCACATAGAATTACTGGCAATGTCTTTTTATATGCCAACCTTGTGGTTGGTCAATCCAATGCATAACTGCATGAAAACCGTCAATTATATGTAATGAGTGCCATAGTTGTCCCACGTACGGACCACGCTCAATACTTCAAAGTTGATTTGCTCATTCTATGAAAGCAATTTGAAATGGCCAAAAATCTAAAAAGGGGCGAGAAATTACAGGAAGCTTACAGCTATATTTTCAGTACCAAGGACAGGTGTACTTAGTTAAAGGTTCCATTATTTTCAAGAAGGCAGGAGAATGTAAAGGTCTTCTTGCTGATTCTTAACGAGATGATGTAGGATCCTAATTAGTCTTTTACTGCAATTCACATTTAATGACTGCCAACGTCTTCTTATATGCAATGCACCAATGCATGAAAGCTGTCAATTATATGTAATGAGTGCCAATGAATACTGGCGAGTTAATACATTCTGTGAAACGACTTGAAATAAAACTTATTAGGGCCAAAAATTATAATCATCTGGTGGTTAAAAATAGATATCATCATAATGCTTTAACAATGTTAAGAACTAGAGTTAATTGTGAATTTTCCAGGGAAGGACATCTTACATTATTTTGTCTGAATGACACCTAGCTAATCAGCCCTATATGCTGTAATTTCAGAAGGGCTAATTTAGCTTCTTCTTCTTAGACATTCTCAATCGCAAACTGTGTTTTGCTGCATGAAATTTTCATTTCTGTCCCTGAGCTACTCATACACCACAGGATTTTACCTACAATCTAGAAAATTCTGCAGATTGTTAGCTGGCATGTACTTAAGAGAAGTCTGAGTATAGAGATTTTCCAAAGGGCACAAGTACACCATTAAGGACTATGTACACTTGCACAGCGGCTTCAGCTTAGGTCTAGGCTGAACAGATCTGGCTTTTTTGTTACCTGTCTCACGTTTCATAACATGTGCAACTGCACATACAAGTAATGATGCTGGAGCAAGTAGGATACACATGCCAAATGTCAAATGTGAACATACCTGTGTAAGTATTTATGGGCCATGGCATGGTCTGGAATTTTATATTTCATGACAGCCTGTTACCAAATTACTTGTATTTGGCTCGTCTGTCTGTGTGTCTGTGCTTCTGCATTTTCATTTTCCAATATAAGCAATGCAGTGTTGCCATACATGCATCTTTGGTGCTGGAAGGGTTGCAAAACAGTATGGGTAAGGGCTGATATATCAGTATCTGTATCGGTAAGTGTAAAGCCAGCATAACCGCCCCTTGGTGCAGAACAACAGATTACACCATCTCTGATTGACAATGATTCCTATAATGTTCCCATGCAGGCCCGGGCAAAGCTGGCTTCTGAGAACAAGATGCTGCAGACGGAGCTGGCGAGTGCGCATGACAGAATCAAGCTCCTGCAGTCACACATTGGGCAGATCAGACAGCACACGGTCAGCTTCATCCTTGATCAGATGGACATTCTAAAGATGCAGAGAGATACAGAGGTCTAGAGATGGCACAGGGTGACACAGAGAGGTTAAGGGAGCATGCACTGTGACTCAGGGGTCTAAGGAACTCGCAGAGAAATGCAGAGGGCTAGAAAAGGTGCATGGTGACACAGGTGTAAGGAACATACAGAGGGACACAGAGGTGCAGTGTTGAAGGAATTAGGAAGACCACTGAGAGGGCATTCAAGAATACATACCCCACTTCATCTGTAGCTGAGGTCACTGGGAGAGACATGCATTTGTTTGTGAACAAGCTGATAAAAAAAATGTTGAACTTCTTGTCACCCTAGTGCTTCACAGACCTTCCAGGAACCAAATGAGGAGGACATTTGCCTGCAAGGTGATGATCCCGTGTCTGGAATGCTTCATTGAAGGAGCGTGTGGCACCCGACTGTATGAACTGTACTGAAGCATTATTGCTGCATGGTTTCAGCCCACCTTCTACTTTCTCCAGGGTTTCTGTATGTTATATATATATGACATGAACACATGTACATCCATGTCCATGCAAAAGAGCAATCATGTGAAGCAGTGTGCTGTAATCCATTTGTTTTGCATCAGATGTCACATCAGATTCTGCAATGACTGGACAACTGGGCATGTCCTTGATAAGGAACACTCAATGTTTTTAAATGTCTAATCACAATGTTTTAACATTCGAACACATTCTAAACTTTGGAGGTTTGACTTAGGTAATGGTAGCCAAGCAGGAGTAGGAGGGAGAATTCTAGTGTTCTGTATATTTAGTATTTCATGGATGTCTGCAGACCTTACCTGAAGAAACCTACAGAAGGCCACACTAAGTCATTTCCTTGGTTCTCTGAGTATAAAGCAGTAGCAAAATACACATTTAGGTAGAGGAAGCTGTGAATATAGAGGACTGGGAGAAAAACTTGAATCTGGATACATTTAGAAACTGTGTGTAACAAGGTGCAAACTTTACCCTCAAGCTCTGTTTTGGTGTTGAACATGGGATTTTTTTTACATCAAACAACCCCAATATCAAATTAGTGTGGCCTAAGCTATAAGAAGATGGAATACTTAAGATGTTTAGTATGGCCACATTGATTTGATTATATGGATGACATCTGCGTGCATCAATTTTCAGCCACGAAAGAAAAGTTGTCAACCATGCTGTCAATTGTATAAAGCAGCCAGGAAATAAGCAAATGTATACCGTGGATTTAGAGAAAATGTATTGGAAAACATATACTGATATCACACAATGCCAATGCCAATTCCAAGGTCAAAGATGTGAAAGAACAAAAATGAAGAATCTACTGTTTGGTATTCCATACTGTATGTATTTGATTATTAGTTCGACCTTCCTGACCACTTTATAATGAAGGCAACTTTTGGGGCCAAATTTTTTTTATTTGCGCACTGGCATTACTTTTGGGGTTCCCAGAGGATGCCATCCATATAATCAAATCAACATGGCGTAAAGCCAAGAAAATAATGGCAAGGAATCACAAGAAACAGATGGCAGCTAAACTACACCTCTCAGACTCAATACTAATATTAAGTAGAAGATTTTCCATCACCTTTTTGTAGATGGTAACCTCCAATACAGAAATACATTCCTAGTGCATCATTTCCTGTACCTAGTATAATATTTGTCTGCTACAATGGAAAGATGCTTAAATGTGAACTCTGTGTAAAATGTAAAAAGAAAGTATTTAATAGGAATATCAAAACTTCAAAAATTCTATTTAATAACCCACATGGGACTTGTATATAATATTTATCGTATCTCTTTGTCTTCTTCATATTGTAAACTTGAACATGATTTGATAGGATAACATGTATTTAGATAAGATGTAACGTTACACCAAAGGTCATATAATAAAGTGATATGATAAAAAAGTTTAATGTATGCTTCTTATAGTTGATATTTTGTATGTCATCATCCATAAGTATGAAAAAGTAGCAATGGTTATAGGGCCTTCACACTGAAACCGAATCAGCAGGAATTGAGCAGAAGAAGCAGTCGGAATGAATTATTTGCAAAATTCGTGCCACATTCGAGGCCATTCGGGTGTAAATAGGCCTTAAATCCCCTTCACACAAGAAGGAATTAGCCAGAATGCCGTCAGAATGAAAATTCTTTTCTATTCCTGTGCATTCGTAGTGTATTCTAGACATTCCGACTACATTCCAGATATTCTTTTGGGCAGGATTCGAGATGGCTTGCCGTTTCGATTATGCATCTGTCCGCATAACTTTACATTTGCACAGTGGGGCCGCGTGGCGCAGTGGCAGCATATTCGGCTTGAGACCGAGAGGTTGCGGGTTCGAATCCGACTGCAGTGTCACCGATCTTGTGCCCTTGGGAAAGGCACTTTACACGACTTTCCTCACTTAACTCAGGTGTAAATGAGTATCTAGCTGCGGCTAGTGGTCTTGGCGGGGCTTTGTGGCCGAGACAGGCCTTAGGGGCATGTTTGGGCATGACGCACCCGCCATGGCACACGGGGTAGGAGGAACCCCTTACATCCTTGGTCGGAAGTCCTCCTAGGAGACGGATACTCCGAAAAACAAAGCTGCATCTGCTGAAGCCGTCTCACACGTGTCATACAGTTCTGTCCCTGTGAGACTTAGTGCTCCAGTAGACGAGAGGGTGGAAAAGGAATTGCACAACCCTCCTTCACCATAAAAAGTCATGTGCAGGTCAGGCAAAACAGGTAATGCCTGTCTGCCTGCTCATCTGTCGAACCGACAGGAGAACCATAAAAAGAAAAAAAACATTTGTACAATATATATATGACAGGTGTTTGTACTTACAAGGGATAGAATATTAATAGGTTGACAATGTGAAACACTACCAGTACTTTTATTAGGACAAGATCAAAATTTTACAAGGTCAAAAGCTTCCTTCAGTATAACGTTACTTACAATACACACAGATTTCTTCGATGCACTTGTTGGTATTTCTACTTCATATACATTCAAACCTGTTTATTGCGGACACTCAAAGTGCTGAAGAAATGTGGCCACTATAGACAGGTGCTGATCGATTGACCAGGAGCAATAAGTTCCACATAAGTTCAATATCTTTCTCAACAAGTAACATTGTCTTAATCGTATCAAATTCAGCTGACCCTACCAAAGTCAAATCTACCGAAAATGATTGATATTGCCATGCGGAATGTTGGTAAATTTACCGACAAAGACTTGTACTCTAACGTTCAAGGCACGCGTACGTATACCTTCCGCTATCGCCAAAATGACCCTGTCGAGAAATCCAAATCGTCGCAAACTACGGTTTCAAAACAGGACGCAGAGTGACATATGGCCGCCATATGGTCGCAATAGGCAGTGTTTCTGTATCTATGGGACCGGAAATCGTGTGGCCGTGGCCGCGTTGGACAGGTGGCCGCTACAGACTATTTCTTAATGCTTAGGTCATTGGGAAGAATTCAAGGGCCCGACAAAAGGCGACCGCAATGGGCAGGTGATCGCTATGCAGAGGTGGCCGCTAATACCGGTTTGCCTGTATCTACTCTGCACTATAATGAAATGTAGTAAAGAATCTTTTGCAGAAACAAGGCTTACTTGTGAGTTTCTGTAGTCACGACTGTTTTATTTATTCCAAATTTAATGCTTGGTTGACCTGGCAGCACAACTTGCCAACTTCTACGTTTGCCATCCACCCGCCCCCTCCCCCGGTCTTATATCAGCTTTATCGGTACATTTCTGTATAGAAAGAGTTTTTTTTCTTCACTTCCATGGGTTATTTGCCTCTTGGTCCGGAAAGTTTTGGACCGAGACTGTGGGTTGGTAGGAAATTTACCCACCACCAGGCTTGCCCACCACCATGCAGCAGACGGTTTTGGAATACCTACACTATTAACGTAATTTATACCTACACGATTAACATAATTTACGTGAAATTAATTATTGCCACAATAAACATGTTTTGTAAAACATTTTGGTATACACCGAATACTTATAATTGTCTAGGACAAAATAAGTTATTTTTTGTGCAATAAACGATATGATACTTATGATAAACGTAGTGAATAAAGTACAAAGGAAAGGCATTGTAGGTTGGTCTCTCACAGAATAAGTGATTAACCATTTACTTTTGAGCTGCCACGTCCTTCTACCTGACCTGTGTATGGCTTTTCTCCAGTAGCCGCGTTACGAGAAACTCCCTTCCACGGTACACTCCCTTCCTCGGCAAACTCCCGTTCTCGGCAAACTTCATTTCTTTTTTTTCTTCTTAAAATTACGAAATAACCCCCCCCCCCTTCCCAGTAAATGAATGAAGACCTTTATTGTACAGCAATACCCACTATCAAAAAGCTGTCAAAACCAAGATTTCCTTGTTCTTCTGCGTTACTTTGAAATGTACAGGTCGCAACATCCAAAATCTCCCTCCACTTATCGTTGTGTCATCTAACGTTACATTCTTCAAGACAAACTCCTATGGTCTTATATCAGTTACTGCAAAAACTGTCTGCCGCTTGGTGGTCGGTGAATTTCCTACCAACTTCCCACAACCGACGTACAAAATTATCCGGTTCTAGAGGCTTGACGTGCTACATGTAACATCTGTAGCTGTAGCGGCTACAGCTACAGATGTTACATGTAACACGTCAGAAGTAAGGATTAGCTGCTTGAAAAATGCTGATTCTATTGTGTGAAATCCCACTAGGACTTACGTCAGTAGCAGTTGGTGGATTATAATTAGATGTCCACCAGCTAGGGGATTTATTAGATAATAAAACGACTGACTGCGCACAAAGTAGCAAATCCCACACCACCAGTGCCCACCTATAGGAACCCTGACATACGGAACGCCGTTTCTTTACACCGACATTCGGAGATTTTAGTTTTAAAGTGAGTTTATAGAAATCTCCTGACATCCAATAGTATATCTTACATCCGTTATCTGGGTCGATACAGGAAATCTCACACACACAATGGAGGGACTTATGGTATACATATATATACATGTATGTAGACATGTATTTCGCATCGTTCCGTCGCTCTTCATTCAGAGCGAAAGAAGGTCTTGATCCACATCAGAAGAACTTCGACGACAGCCTGTGAGGTGAGACATACAGGTAAGAAGATGTTTGGAATTATGTTTCTGTTTTGTAAAGGTCCGTTCATACTTGTGCATATGTTCAAGCCTGCGCGAGTGCCATATTGACATTGTTGGCTATGGTTGCGGCCGAAAAAGTCGGGTTTTTTTTGGCGATTCAACGGTGGGTCAAACTTATATATATATAGGGATTTCAAGTCAGAATGAGTTTCGTATCTTTTAGCTGAGAGAAAGTTTCCTTGGAAGTAGTTGTTTTTAACGTTGACTCACCTCTGTGTAGCCGGGTTATCTAATTAAGCGACACAGTTATTTTTTTCGTTCGGTCGCAACTTTACCTAAGACAAGAAATTTAATTACGGAACTTATGCGGACAAAGTGTTATTCGGATATCCGGCCCAAAGAACAGTTCACTATGTTTTGATCTTCACAATGCCTAAATTGCAATCTACAAAATAACATCGACGTTCCCGTCTATAGCTAGACTGTGCGGAAATATTTACTGCCTACTCCCCCTTATTGAAAGCTAATGTAGTTTCTACATGTTCATGCAACTTTAAAAGATTCACTGACAGGCAGTGATAGCTACCTTTCTTTCTTAAAGTTTCTTTTAGGCAAAAACAATGGCACTGCACTCAACTTTAGTAGCTTATTTTAACAGTGTCACATACAACGAACAGACCGAAGTTACGTCGTAAAGGTCGTGTTTGAAGGCATGGATGGCGAAGCCTTTTACTACTCTCCAAGCAGAGGTTGGTGGGAAAAATCGTGACCTATTCCTATCATATTTTTTTTTTCGACCGGCCTTCCCACCAACCGGTAGGAATGATAGGAATAGGTCACGATTTTTCCCACCAACCTCTGCTTGGAGAGTAGCCTTTTACCACTTTTTCCTTCGCAACCGAAGTCAGGTACCCATTTTTACACCAGGATTGAGTGGGGGAAGTCGTGTTAAGTGCGTTTTCAAAGGGCACAACATCAATGACATGGCAGAATTGGAATACGGGACCACTTGGTTCTGAGCCGATATCCCTGCCGTCACGCCATTCGATCCCACTACACTCAAGCTAACTACTTTGCGTTTTGCTTACCCGACAGGCCCGAGACACATGACGGACGGACAGCTCATGGGACGCACCCGCGGAGTCGGACTGCTCCTGTGCCTGTCGGCCCTACTTATAATCGCTAGCGCAGCCGCACATGGGGAAGATGACGACTGGAAGTATGTTGGGACATTAACAAAACCTTTGTACAAAGAAATATTATGATTTTAAAGACCCTCGATGTGATATACATGTTAGTCACCCATCCAGCTTTTTTTCGTGGCACACGTTTAATTCTGGTAACAGAAATGTATCTAACTGGCTCTAAAATGACAACTCACTCCTCCTTGCAGAGAAACTATTGGGAGTTCAGAAATGAATATGTAACCTATAGAGACATGGCATGTAACATTTGTTGTAATACATGTGTAATTTCATCGTCCTACTGTAATTGTAGCTTGGGCAGATCTAGAGGAACTGATCGTCTGACAAACTTCCAAGGATGTGGCCATCTTCAAATTAACTCAGTTGCTCATAAAAGTATGAACAACAAATTGAAAATTTTCAATCTCAAGAGGATTATGCCTTTACCTTCGGGACAAATTTCAACTCATTCGATTAAGAAATGCGCTGTTATTGTATATTGTATTGTTACCAGGGCTAGGCTTTGATAATAGCCTCCGGCTAGTTGGGAAGCCCTGGCTGTATGTCTCTCTATACAGCTAAGTAAATCAAATTAAATGAAATAAATGAGCCTATTATAAGACCACTTGCATTACTTTTTGATTGACCCTGATACCAGAGCCTGACCATTTTATCATTTCCCTGTAGTGTGGACGGCGTGCACGTCTGTAACACGACAGTGGTGACCATTGTGGAGGAGATTCTGGTGCCCAAACAAGAGTCCTCCGCGCCGTGTGAACAGGTGGCCGATCTCAAGGTAAGGACTGAACCTATTTTATTGGATATTATCATGACTGTGTTGAACGTTGGTAAATGACATTACGAATGACGACTGAATTTTAGAAAAGCACACATTTGAAGACACTGGACACTCATTTTGAATATGCTGATACTTCTGAATTAAGGCGACCTTGGACCGTTTCTTAAATTCAATCGCATCAATACCGTACACATTCTATTGCACTTTCAAAATGAATGTGACCAAAGTGGTTAAAGTAGCAACTCGGTCATGGCTACATGTTCCTCATCACTAGTGTCGCCTCTAAAAGTACAATCAATGCTGCCATGCGATATATTTTCCTAGCTTGGTACATCTCGTCATGTTCACCATCTCCGAAGGGCATTTCTTTTGCGAAATTATTGAGCGCGCTGATGTCATCCATAAAATTCATTTGCTGTGTAAAAAGTACAGGAATACAAGTCTGGTAACATAAGATTGAACGACAGAGCACGGCGTATCACACAAGCAACAGGTCACATATTTGACCATATCTATGTAATCATTAGGTTGATGAGAATCAGAGGAAGAATAAGAATGGTGTCTTATTCTTCCTCCTTCTTATCGACGCTCATATTCCTATAAACATAAAACCGAAGGGTAGACGAAATGACGAACACTCTGGCCCTTTTTAAGTCCACCGTGCATATAAATCTCACCCTCAAATCTCTTCCCGTGCTGTAGGAGACCGAAGTGCGAGCCGGTCTTGATAATAGGACATTTTTAAATTGTTGGAAAGTTAGTCATTAAACTGTACATTGTAAAATTCCCCTAACCATTGAACATCGATGTCGTATTGAACATCGATGTCGTACTTCCTTTTGCGTACTTCAAGGGCAACCTAAGCGATATTAGCCTGACTCAGGACTAAATTTTCTAAGTCATATTTTGGCAACTTTCTGTGCAATAAGATGAAGCAACTCTATTGCATCCCATACAGACATTCGAGGAGCAAAAATTCGATGCGGCTGTGCCGTGAAAGTGTCGTGAAAGTCAGTGCGCTGCTGATCTTACGGCATAATTTCAGTGGGTTCCCGTATCCTCGTGACGCTACTAAAGCTTTCTGTGCTATTTTTTTTACCGCTAAAAGTATGAAATAATGTTGGAATATAGAGCTGTAGATGTTGATATCATACATATTTCCGGTCCAGAATATTTTCGCTTTTAACGCTTTAATATTGCTATAATAAACCCTAATTGGGGTTGCCTTCAAATTCCTGGCGTAGTGACAATCAACTTTTACGGTAGAACATCAACTTAACAAGTTTTATGTTTGCTCACGCTGTCCTTTTTGTGACATTATGAGTCGACACTGTCGTGAGTTCCAAGAACGTGGTTTCTTTTTCATACTTTTTGAGCGCATAAATGTCATACATGATCATACATCAGTGACCAAACCGTTAATTTTAGTGACTTTCATGGTCACTAGACCGCTAAAATTTCATCAAATATTTCATCACAGTATTCCGCCCCTCCCTCTTGACCCAACACAACAAAACGTTCCCATAGCCTTCCAAACACTAGAAACCACTGGAAACGCGCCAACCATAAATGGATTTACAGTAGTTTTCGTGCCATGTGCGGAGGAGTCATGTGACGTCATTACACGACATCGCACCAAATATGGACGAATCTATAGTCGGCACACATCGGAGCTCCTCGGAAACTCTCGGGAGACACCCCAAAATTCCCGGAATCGGCAAAAGTTTTGGGACGCGCTCTCACACCGCCGACTTGCCGCTGACGATGGAAGGGCGAATTCAACATTAGAAAGTAGGACGAAAACGACAATTTTTCTTTTTTTTTTTGCCAGTGGTCCCACACAAACCACCAGTCACCACGACAACTAGCAACAGCGCCCACGAGTCTCGAAGGAAGTCTCAGTTGACAGGTCTTGACAAGAGGCCAAAATGGCGAACCGATGTTACCGTTATATTTACAGAAGACGTTGTTAGAAATATCACTTTTGATGTGCGTAAAAGGGAACTAATGTGTAATAAAAGCTATTTTTGCACAGCCTGAAATTGAGATATTGGTTTTGGGACCTTTTGGTTTTGTCTGTGTGTCAGTCGGTAAGCTGTGTTTGTGATCCGCATAAGGCCATGTTGTTTTTAATAATTATAAGGATAGCATCCCCAGGGCACCTCAAAATTGATGCAAACGTGCAAAAAAGTTGGGCCAAAAAGAAAGGTGCTTTTATTATGCAAGTGGTTATGAATATTGTACAAATGACCAAAGAACATTCCAGATGAGTTCAGAGACCTCATGATCTAACGTTATGCTTGGTTATGACATGTACTTTAATACCTTACACATGTCACAATGTTGACAGTTTAATGATTTACCAGCTAAAGAACCATGGTACTTTTGCATTAATTATGCAATTTAATTAATTTTCAACTGATGTGATCCTGATATTTGCAGGAGGAAGGATGGGATCTGGATCTGGACAAAATGGCCCTTCATCATAATGGGACAGTGGAGGCTGTGCTGTACAGCATGACGGAGGACGCCACCTGTCACATCATGAAGTATCTGCACCTTATTTTCTGCTCTTGAAGTGTTTGAGATACCGTGTAGTTGCTCTCTACTGGAGGGAAGAACTTGAATGAAATGCATAGTGTTGTTTTTCTTCGTAAACTGCAGACTGTCTCCAGCTTTGTTTTTTTATATCCGTCCATTTGTCTTGTGAGACCATGTTGTCGACTTTTCATTGTTAAATCTGTAATTCTTAAAGCTTGTAAAAATACACTTTCAGCAGAAGCTCAGGTGTTTGGATGGATGGGGCAAAAGTTTTGTCAGTCCCAACAAGCAAATTTCCTTGCTAGGACTGACATGTCCTGGAGATAGCCCTCAGGGTAACTGTGTCACAACATCTCCACTAATCCTCATGGACTTCACGACAGACAATTCTTAGCAACAACAATAACATAAAATATGTTTACAAAATATTTAAATGTTGCACACTACAAAATATATTACCGTAACATTGAAATCAGTCCTACGACATGGTTGTTAATATTTTAATGGCGGAGGTCATTTGATTTGAATAATTTTCAATTAAGATCAGTTCGCAGAGTCCACTTTGAAAGCATTTTAATTAGAGATTGGGCATGCTACTGTTGGCTGTTTCCATACTGTTTTATTTTACAGATAATGAAAATAATGTAGTCCTCCCATTTATTTATTCATTTTGTATTTCTTAAACCAGGGTAACTGTCTCAGTGACTATGAGGCACTGCTTTTCAGGGAGGCCCTGGTTACTCGTATACACACTCAGAGTTTACACATAATATATACAAGACATGTACTGTATACACATAACAAGACAAGTCTATCATACAAATCAAAATCATATAATATTCTATTCTCATAATTGTTATCCTGCCAAGTCATAAATTGTAAGATCAGGGGAACTTATAGGTCAGCATTGATGTTTTTAGACGTTTCTTGAAATAGCAGTGAGTCATGGCCACTTAAACCAAAGCTCTCTAACCAAATCATTCCAAGGAAGCTGTATTAATGTACTAATTGTCTGATTAGGCAGAATATTGGAATATTACAAAGTATAGAACTTGATTTGTGACATTTCTCACCAGGTGCATTTTCAATTTGTAGGACATTTAATCTGCGGCTAACATTGTGTTTTCCCTTGGACAGACCACCAGTGACACACGATGTGGAGGTGCTGTCCTATGAGATTGGCTGTTGCACGGGATGGGCTGGGGTAAACTGTACGGAGCGTGAGTATATTTCATTTGCCTTGACTGAGACTTCTTTGACAATGTATTGCGATCTCACGATCAAACTACATGTAGCTAAGTCGTGTGAGTGTTGGGCTCGGAATCTAGAGTCCAGAGTAATTTCCCCCTGTCCCCGATGTTGTGCCCTGGAAAGGCACTTAACACTACCTTACTCACTTCACCCAGGTGTAAAAATGGGTACCTGATTTCGGACGGGGAGGTAAAATACCTTTACCTTCCGTCTGTATCTTGTATGTGGCATTGTTACAAGTTACTAAAAACTTGAGTGCAGTGCCACATTGTCCTTTTCTGGAATCATCAAATAAGATTAAGAGGATTGTGCACACTGTCAACATCACTCTGTTTGTTAACAGCATAATTCTTCAATCAGCGACAAGTAAAACACATACCATCAAATGTTTAATGTCTGCTCAGTACGTCTTTGTTTGTTTACTCGTATATTTTTCCTATAATTCTGTTTCCTCCCATTCTCATTTCACCTACCCACAGCTGTTTGCCACGACCCTTGTCAGAATGGTGGAACGTGTAGCGGACCCAATGTCTGTCACTGCCCCATCGGCCATTTCGGCAACCAGTGCCAACTAGGTAAGCAATTTTTTTCACCATTTTGAAACGGTATTGAAAGGAAGATCATTTGTTTAATGTTTCACACTTCTTTATATGTTTTGTCATATTCCAGAACTATGTACAATTTTGTGACTTTTTTCATGTACATGTGGCTTCCCTCACTGTATAGCAGCAAATACCTTTGGTAATTGATATACAAGAGAGCAGAATCTGACAGGCTTTCATTTCTTTGATTCTGCTTGCCCTTAGGGCTGTCTTTGATGTAGATGAATGTGAATGAAGGCTCCTTAAGTTTGACATTGCCCTGTTGTGATGTTTCAGATGTGTTCTCCATACTGGATGGGGCGGCCACTGGTGAGTCTTCCAACAGGAAAGGAATTTAGAGTGCATTTTGCTACAGCAAAATATCCTGTAATCGAGTACTTATGTCACCAATGACACTAAAATACAACTATTGCAGTTCCTGATTACATGTGACCATCATAGATGTTATTCAATTAACAAAGTTTTGTAAAAAATATTCAGTCACCCCTTTGATGTTATTGAGTATGGATTCTTAGAAAGCATACTTCTCGTTCTTGATTCCTGTAATCAAGTTAATTGATGACATCATAGTAAACATGGCAGCCGATTTGGAACCTTAGACAGACGAAAAATGTTGAACTTCCCGTGATCACCCCTGTACTGGGGATGTGTCACCCTGCAATTGGGACCATATGTGGCGGTTGGATGGGAGAGGGATTCGCGATAGAGTAAGACGTGTCCAGATTGTCCAGCTTGAGCAGTGAATGATAAGGTTGATCTCCCACAAATATCATCATGGCTCTCTCCTGACTCCCTGACTCACTACCTGGCCACTGTGACATCTTGGTGACATATGGATATGAATTTATCTAACCATAAACACAGCCCTGATGACGTCCCTTTCTCACCCTCCAGTCGCACCTCCGTACTCTGCGTACATCTATGCCACGTGTCTGACCTGCGGTCGCTTCCACTACCGCACGTTCGACGGTCGGCAGTACAGCTTCCACGGGGACGGGTCATTCAGCCTGTCCCAGAGCGTGGACGGGACCTGGTACATCCACGCCAAGAACCTGGACTGTGACTCCTGTGAACCTGCCACAAAGTTGGTTGATTGTTTACTGTCACATTTGTAGTATGGGGAAGGGTCCCAGCTAGAATCTGATGACTGATTGCTGGTGATGTACATATTAAATCGCATTTATCTTAACATGTATTAAAGAGGTGAATGGAAGGATTAGGTCACTCAACTGCAACAGGGAGGAATGATGGAGTTCATTTAGGGATAACATTTAAATCTATATTCTGGACAGGGACCTCCAGATGTTTTAAGCTATAATTTAAAACAAGAAGCCTCTTAGGAAGTCTCTTAGGGATAGCCACGGAAGTCTCCAAATTATTGTCACCATTAGACGCCATGAAAGAGACAATGTGCTCTAAGCGGATAGTCTGAAGTCGTAAACAAATCCTCAAAATCAGGACAAGGGTGACCCAAGTTGTTGACATATATCATAGTAGGTTTGAGAGTCAGTCTGTGCCTGGGTGTCTCCAGGACAAGGCTCACTTGAAGAATTAGCTCCAATGAAACTTAAAAGAATTTCTACTTCAACTCTTCTTTGTGCACAATGCTGGAACCAGACCACCCTAACTCAAGAGGACCAGCAGTCATCGCATTTGTTGTCCTGTACCAGGCAGTTTTTGCTGCTCCGTGGTTTGTGACCAGAAGTTGAAAATGGCATTGCCTTTGCTGTGTCATGCAGACTTTGTTTTATTGTGGTCTTTGATCATACAGTAATAGACTAAGCTGTTGATATTTCTTTTGGCAGTTTTTGACCATGCAGTTTGGTGCTGATCTGGTCCAGGCTGAAGGAAGGAACATCACCGTTAATGGTGAAGCTATAGAAGTGGCCCCCGACACATCTGTTGCCATAAATGGTATGATTTATAGCAGTGTATGAATCCCATAAAATTTTTGTAAATCTTGAAGCCAAGCGCATAAGTAACACAAATGATACTGTAAACGCCTTTTGCGGGGATCTAATTTTGCGATAGCAGTAGAATGAAGTTTTCATGCTGGTTTTGAGTTTGCAGTATTGGAATATACTATAGTCATGATATTGTAATGGAAAAATGTTTGTGGTACATTTACAATACTAGTAGTATTTTAGGGGTAACACTTTCATTGTCATAACTTGTTTTCATTAAAAAATGTTTAAGTTGGCATTCATTTGATAGCAGGAAAAGCTCTTGTTAACCCTGGGAAATTGTAGCCAGTTCAGCATTTTTGTATATGTATACACACAAATGTATGATTTGCACTGCTGCAAATGTTCTTTTATGATGCAACCTGTTTGATGTATGCAGGGCTGATACTGAAGAGGCTAGGGGAGTTCATGTTCCTGGACTCGGCGCTGGGTGTGCGTGTGAAGTGGGACGTCGGTCCGACCGTGTACGTCACCAGCACCATGGAGAACGTGGACAAGACCCAAGGGCTCTGTGGTGTCTACAACTATGATGTATCAGGTACAGGTTTAAAGAATATAGGAATTTATAGAAATATTTCAACCGCCCCCACAAATAGGTATAGTTTGGACTCCTGTGCCTTTATGTTAAAACCAAATAACCAGACACTTGGTATAGGAATAGTCTTCAGAAAGGTGCACTTATTTGCAAATGGCACTTTATTTTTTTCTTGCCCTAGTTGCAGCAATAGTGTTTAAAAAACATGAGGGGTTGTTTCAGAATATCTACTTCATAAATGCAGTGGCTCTGAAAATTAGTCCATTTATTACTGGAAAGTGAGTTGAGTGAGTGTTTGAGCTAATTTCTATTTTTGTACAGCAGTGATTAAGGAATTACATTGTATAGAATCTTTGTGCAAGGGATGTGGAGTGAAATATTACCTGCCATGTGAATGAGTGAACTTTATTGCTTAATAATTATACATGGTGCAATGAAAAATTATAAATGGTACAATCTTAACAACAATACTACAATCATATTAATCCATCCTGTTTATCATTGACAAAAGTTTACGAGGTACAAACAGTAACTGTTATGGATAATCTTTTATCGCTTTTGGAATGAGCAACATTTGAAATGTGGGACACAGTATCTGAGTGGCTGTTGTGTTGTGTTGTTGACCGTTTTCAATAGTCTTAGACAATGCATGCCAATTCTTACTTTTTCAGTGCTATTTGCAAACATCTTATGAATTGATGTGATTGATATGCTGGGAGTGAAGTTCAAAATGTATTTTACAGATGACTTTACCACACTGTCTGGGGAACAGACAAACTACGTCACCTACTTTGCCAATTCCTGGAAGATGTGTGAGATTGGTGATGTAAGTACATAGCATTAGGATTTTTTAATGCCAAAGCTATCGATGATAAGTACAGCTGCAGTTCTTAAATTTTAATCCATTAGTATGAGAAAAAAAATGAAAGTCAAAGTGCCCATAACCTAGTGCTGAGAGGCCTACAGACTGGCAAATATGATTTTTTTAGTCTTTGTAACTTCCTACACAGCATGATTTGATTTGATTTGTAATCTTCTATTGTTGTAGTCATACTTTATTTTGAAATGTTTGAAACAATAGAATGTTCAACAAACCGATCTTGTAGGCAGACTGTGCAGACGTGGCAGACGTGGGACACTTCTGTGACCAGTACCCCAGCAGAAAGGCAAATGCTGAGATCATCTGTAACAAACTGTTGGAGGATCCATTCAGTTCCTGTAACTTTGTGGTATGATCCAACTTTGCATAATTCCCCTTTCTCAAATAGTACATCATCCTTTGTGCCAGTTGCAAAGATGATTTTGTAAAGATATTAAGAAATGACGACACAACATCACTTGGTTGATATAGCAGACAGTAGGGTGGGTGCATGGGTCTTAGTCAACTTGTGATGTTTAAGTGCTTGTTTCACCAATGACACTAAAAAATAACTTATAGTTGCTGATTTATAGTAAACATGGCAGCCATCTAAGAACCTCGTACCATAAAGTATGCAGTTGCAAGTTTCCTAGTGTTTGCCTTTCCTCTTCTCAAAATATAATTACTGTGCCAGGTTTAGAACTTTCTGTTATGTTTCCTATGACGTTACTGGCAGAAGTTGAATTTATAACCGGGCAACAGGAGTCAAGAACTGGAAGTGTGATCTGTAATTTGTGATGTTCAATAACAACACTCGAGAGCTTAGGTTAGACATTCAGCTGTGGATATCAGCTAATTTGACAAAAGGCCTGCATTTTTGCAAAATATTTCTTTTCTAGTTGGGTCTTATTTGAGGCAGACTGGTTTGAATGTTGATGTGTCTTGGTAGTATGCAAGTAAAGTTTGTAGCTAATACCCCAGTAATAAGTTGTTGTAAGATTGTTGTATGGTTAATGGACTCTGCTGTGTGTTGTCTCTGTAGATTGATCCGAGCCAGTACTTCGACATGTGCACCTATGACTACTGTAGCTGGCCGGAGGAGGAGGACCGTGTGAAGGCAGTCTGTGGTACCATGGCTGCCTATTCCCGGGAGTGTGCCGAGAGTGGCGTGGTCTTTAACTGGAGATCAGACGACCTGTGCGGTAGGAGTCACAATGTTTGCCACAGTTCTAATTAAAAACTGCAAACTGCATGTAGTCAGAAACATGATAACAAAATGAGTTCAAGGTAATCAATTTTTAGACTGTTATAATACACTACAGTAGTTTCATTCTAAATTTTCGACTCCTTGATGCTTGAAAGAGATTGCAAATTTGATTTGAGACTAAGATGTAGCTAGATTTCTAGATAGATAAAAAGATTGATCATGTTTACTGAGTTACTGTAGAAGAGTAAAGTTATATATCTAATACACATTGCACATATATAAATGTTGAAATGTCTAAAATGTCATTTTGATTCAATCATATGGATGGCATCCTCAGAGAATTCCAGAGAATTTTTTAAAAAGTTGTCTTCATTATGAAGTTTGCAAATAGTCAGGAAAGTTGAACACGCTAAATTTATTGTATACCATATTTTACAAAAAGTTAACGGCATATATTGATTTTGCTTATTTTGCAGCTGCTTTGAAGGATTTACAGTATGGACAAAGACTCTTTTTTTGTTGTAAATGGACGAAAATCGATGCACATGTTGATGTCAGCCATGTGATCAAGGCAACATTTCCTGAATGACTTTGTGGCCAGTTAACAACATTTCCTCTGCAGCATAATAATTATAATGATAGTTATGCAATGTTGATAGCTTTGGAGAAAACAAGCCTCTAATGCCTGATTGTGTTCTTGCAGGTAAATCGTGCTACAATGGGACCGTGTACACAGAGTGTGGCAGCCAGTGCCCCCGAACTTGTACAGACATGCAGTTCAGCCTCGAGAGCAGCTACTGCTCAGCTGAGTGCGCACCAGGCTGCGAGTGTCCCAATGAAATGGTTGGTTAGCCATTAGACTTAGTCATTTAACTCAGCTAAAAGAATTCAATGACTTGTAAGATTCAATGTTCAAAAACCTGGGTCCTTGATGGTTCAACCCTACAGTCTTATGGCAGCACCTGGGGCAATTGCTGCTGGCGCTGAATGGCAGCTCACTCCAGATCCTTGTAAATTAGCCTGCCTATTGTTAGCTTCTTGCAATTCAGCCCCAGCATCAGGGAATATTTTCGTTGAATGATGATGTCTTGTGGCCGACTGTAGTCAAGAAATGTTGAATGTTGTTGACATACATGTAAGCACTCAGACATTGTTGCGGTATTGCCAGGTTTTGGATGGAGATGTTTGTGTGATACCAGAGAGCTGTCCATGCTATCACCACAGGGAGCGATATGAGGCTGGCGAGACCATCATGCAGGAGTGCAATGAATGGTAAGAGCACAATTTTGGATCCTGTTACAGCTTAAAAGTGATTATGACCAACATACAACATTTTCATATCATCAGGTTCTGTAACAAGAATATAGTATAATTCAATGAACATGTTGTAAAATTGAATTTATCCTGTTAAATATGTGTTTGTTATTAGTAGAGAAGGGGTTAATTGTAATCTAAAAGGACTATATCGAGGACGATATTGCTTGTAATGTATTACACAATTCAGTCTATAAGCCGCTATGTTTTACACAAAAAAATCATTAAATCCTCACTCTTTCTCTTACTTAATTTTAGTTGCTTATTTTAAGTTTCAGTTCGCAGATTTTTCCCCAAATCAGGGATGCACATTTTAATAATACTTTATCGAGAACACACTTAAAATTTACTTGCTGTGTTTGCATTGGCAGTGTCTGCCACACGGGTCTGTGGACTTGCACTGAGGACAGGTGTGCCTCTACCTGTCACTTCATGGGAACTGGGCATGTGAAGACCTTTGATGGGAAACACTTCAACATTCAGGGGGCTGACTGCCCTTACGTACTTGTGGAGGTGAAGAACATGTCTGGTTGTTTTATCAAATGTATATACTTCTTGCGCCATGTTGATTTGATGGATGGCATCAATATTTAGTTTCCAAAAAGATACCTCAGTTGATGTCATCCATACAATCAAATCAACACAGGCAAAAGCAACAACTTGAAGGTTGAAAAATAGAAAGGGAGAGCATGGCACTTACTACTAATATGTACTATATATTTGCCAATGCTGGCAAAAATGTAATGACATGGATGTCAATTGTCCTGATTTGAATGATAATGTACGCCAACAAGCTTTTTAGCATATCTTGTTGCCTGGATGTCTAACCTTCATCGAAGTGATAATAATGATTGTCATCCCAAAATTAAAATATGGCCATTGCATTATCATTCAGTTAGGGATGGGGTACCAGTACAAACCGTTTTTTTCTTGCTGGACCGGTCCAGAATAAACGGCCCTGAAAAAAATCAGCAGACAGAAAATGAACAGATAATACAGGCTGACGTTTTCTGGTTTATAGGTCCAAGACAATAACGAGCAAAGTAGAGGAGATTAGATAGTTTAAAACAGGGGCAGTTTTACGTCGATGAAAGGCAGTGTTGTTTACATGAAGATAGGATTTAAACAAAATGCCAGTGGATGTCGGATACTCCACCATTGTTTTGTGTATCGCTTATTCACAAGTTTTATCAGATAATTACAAAATGTAGGTCCAGGTTCAGGTCTGGACCTGGACCTGATCCTCTATATCTGGACCTGAACCATACGTAACTATAAGGTTATGTCTGCATAGTGCCTTATAACTGCCCTTCCCTGTCCAGGATGTTGCTGGGATAAAATTCCGAGTGACGACCAAGCTGCAGCCATGTTCCTCCGGCAGCATCACGACATGCATGGACTCCCTCACCATCCAAACCTACAAGGACAACGTCAAACTCATGGCCAATGGACTGGTCTACCTCAACGGGGAGTTACAACGTCTCCCATACAGGTGAGCTGGAAACTCAGTCTCCAACTGTTTTTAAATTGCTCCTGACAGGTGTATTTCATAATTGTCAAAAGCTGTACATAGATGCAGAACACAGTGAATGATATGATGATGATGATGATTACAGCATTGTGAATGATGGAAATTTCATAATTTTCATTCAATGTATATATATCACAATGCATAGATAATGTAAATATGGTAGAATTTAAACATGGAATATAATTTTAATCCTGGCAACAGAAAGGACTTTCACTAAATGCATATCATATGGGTTTGGTACAGAGGACCATCATTTAGAATAGAGTATGCTAAAACAAGAAATTTCCTAAGCTCTAGCTATTTCATGGAGATGTGAGGTCTCTGAATGTTCAAGACTGATGTCAGTAGAAATGCTACAATGTAAATGTCCTCCTTTGTGACTAGAACGTTCACACAATATCATGTACATTTACATTCATGTACATGTATTTTTCATGTTAAACTTTTACAAAATATTAAAGGTTACAAATCATCAACAGTAAAGATCAATTATAATGATCATATCTGTGTGAAGAAACTATTTTGTTCCTTTTGATCCACCAGGAGTACAGACCTGTACCTGAAGAGAGCTTCCTCCCTGTACACTGTGGTGGAGGGTTTCGGTGTGACAGTGATCTGGGGAAGCCTGAATGAGGTTTATGTGGTGCTGGACCCATATTACACTGCTCAAGGTGGGATCACTTCTCACTTCAGCTAATTTTGGACCATGTAGAAAATGACCAGATTATATCGCTGGCAGGGGCTTACATGTTTTGGCTCTTACTGGTTGCAGAAAATGTAAGTTAGAGCAAAGTAGAGTTACATTTTATAGTAATTTCTACCAAGTTTCTATAGATAAACTTACAGAGTTTTGAATATTGCCTATTCACAACAAATAGGTCCAGGTTCAGGTCTGGACCTTGACCTAATCCTCTGGACCTGATCCATACCTGTACCTGAATTTTCTGTACCGGTAACCACCCCTAATCCACACCCCAGTCTTACCATCCTGCACTGTCTATCCCCCACTGTGACAGTTCTCGGTCTGTGTGGAACATTTAACTGGGACCAGCACGATGACTTCACCACTCGGGACGGGGACGTGGAGTCAGCCGAAAACACCTTCACTGACAGGCTCAGACTCACCCTCTCCTGCCCTGATGTCATAGAGGTTAGTGGGTGCAAAATATACTACAAGCGATTTACTCAGTATGATTAAAACAACACAATGATAACATTCGTCAAAAAGTTTATTTTGTATGTTAGTCCTTGAATAGCATGCCATATCATATTTGCATAATCAACGAGAAAACGTTTTAATATATGGCTGCCTTCCATGCCAGGACCTCCAAACATACATTTGTACATGACTTACCAATCTCTTAGCCTTAGGTAACACAGGTAGAAATGACAGGTGAATGCCTGACAGGTGATACTGTGTACTTCACATAGTAAAAGATGACTTTGAGAAGATAGGATTGGCAATGTGAATAAGGACCTAATGTTATTGAATTGTTGTAAATGACTGGCAGTAGTGGCAGTGACCTGAAATCATGGTCATCAGTGAGCCGTTGAAGTTTCCTGGTTCTACTACAACTCTAAAAACTACAGTTTGCTGCATTATAACAAGATAAATTATCTGGCATTAAGGTATGGAATCATCTGTAGAGTAAACTAGATTTAGATGGACAAATATAGCTGTACATGTACATGCATTTTGAAATGGAAAGGAAATGTCTTACATGTATTACTATTGTAACTGAAAATCAACACAGCTCCATATTATGTTGTTTCCATATGCAGGAGTATGTCAGTGCTTATGGTGTATACTTCCAAAACCGAGCATACAGCCAGGAGAAGTGCGGTATCCTGAACAGCGAGGTCTTCGCTCCCTGCCACGACCACGTGGACAAGACGACGTACTACGACCTGTGTCTGGACGACGTGAGCGGCTGTCCATGGATAGATGACCCGGGGAACTGCCTCTGCCCTGTGCTGTCGGCCTATGCCATGGCCTGTGCTAAGGAAGGCGTGGAGGTGGACTGGAGGCTACAGGAGGAGGTGTCTGCCCTCTGCTGTAAGGAGACATTTTGAAGTAGAATCAGTGGGCACTGGTTTGCTCTTTTTAACATTGGCTAAGATTCTATAATATAATGCTGAGAAAGGCAGTTTGCCCTGGAAGTCATTTTTCCTAGAAAGGGAGCTTGCCGTGGAAGGGAGTTTCCTGATGCCTCGAAGCGAAACTCCCAGCACCCTTAGCCCTGTAAAATAAAAGCCAGCCCTGCTCGAAGTCTGTGAGGGAAGCTATTTCATTCATTTAATCATTCACTATTCCTCATCTCATGTCCCCTCCATACAGACAAGCAGTGCTCGGGTGGGCAGACCTACCACGAATGTCTGGACCCCTGCATGCGGACGTGTGGGGACCATCGGCATGATGAGCTGTGCGCAGACCTGCACGACGTGGGGTGCGTGGCCGGGTGTAACTGTCCTGAGGGGCAGCTGCTGGATGATGAGGGCAGGTGTGTCCACCTGGAGGACTGCACCTGTGTGGACATGTACACCGGGGAGGTGTACCCTCCTGGGAAGAGGATCAAGCAAGGGTGCAAAGTTTGGTCAGTGTGTTTCAATGTACATGTAATTAAGTTTCTATGTCATACAAATGTACCTGGGTCGGATTACAGGAGCATACAGGTGTTCCAAACCAGTCCATACTTTGTATTGCACGAGATTCCGTCAAATGATTTGAACTTAATTTGCATGCGCTGCCATAAAAAATTTAAATATCACAATGGATGTTGAAATTGATGTTGTGGCAATTTCTGGTCTAGAACTCCAAATCTTCTCAACTGGCATATTTTGCATGTTGTCTGGATGGGTATGACATAGGTACAATGCAACATGATGTACTCTGCATCTGTTTCTTCTGGAGTTGCAATGTGTTGATTGTTTTTTCACATACACAGTGAGTGTATAGAGGCCAAGTGGAACTGTTCGGACAGGTTCTGCTTCGGTACAGCCATCTGTCCCAACAACCAGGAGTTCAGCCTGGAGGCGTCCCCGTGCCCACTGACATGTGACAACATGGAGTACGAGTGGGACTGCAAGGCACCGCCATTTGAAGGCTGCGACTGCCCCGAGGGATATGTGTTCTCTGTAAGTCCATCTTGAATACCAGTAAAATTTGCTACAATGTTGTTACGTAGTTTACATGTATGTCTTGTGGATGACTTCATAAAAATTATACATCAATCATTGGCTAAAAGTAATTTCTATTTTTTTAAAATGTAAAACGTGATAAAAACCCGACTTATGAAAACAATGGATATAGGTTACCCCATGGATAAAGGTGAACTAGCGGTACACTTTGGATACATGACGACTGGTACTTAGATGAAAGATGATTTTTGTGCACATTACCCCGTGTATCAGGGGGACTGGTGTGTGCTGCCTGAGAACTGTCCATGCAGACATGGTGGGAAGGACTACCAGAGAGGGGAAGTCATACAGAAGGACTGTAACACCTGGTCAGTGGTCTGTTCCCTTTGATAAGCTGAAGATAGGATAGCTTTTAGTATGGCATAAGTATTGACTCACTACACACTTTTTTTACATGCTATTGTGGTGCCAAATGGAATGGGTCTCATACAAAATGTCATTACTTGTACTCTAAAATTGTGTAATTTGTGTGTGTTTTCATTTACTGTGTCTCCATCTTTAGCATGTGTGAGGGGAAACACTGGAGCTGCACTCGTGACAAATGTGCAGGTACGTGAATTGTTTAACGTTGCACACTCTGCAGTTCTTCCGCAACCAGGGTCCATGGTAGGGCACAGCAAAAAATGAAGGAAGGCTTAGGGTTGCAGGGCTCGAAATTCATTTTTGGGATTAGGTGCACTGGTGCACCCAGCTTAAGAAATTTTAGGTGCACCAATTAAATTCAAGCAATAACCTAATAATAAAACCACAACTTACAAGCTATCAAATCTTAAACAAGTACCATGAGAGACATTTTTAATATCCTTCTAACTTAGATGTCAAGAATATGAGGTTTACTAGTGTACTTTGATATCTTCACATACATAAACCTAAGAAAATATTTGGGTGCACCCACAGAAAATAATTGGGTGCACAGCTCCAATTTTGGGTGCACCTGGGTGCACATGCACCCAGTATTTCGAGCCCTGGGGTTGCGATGGTTTAGGTTTGAGTCAACATTTCTGATAATCTGCTAGATTTTACAGTTGAAATCTAGAGTGTTACCTAGTAGGTTCTGAAGATTGCTGAGAAGATTAAGTTTTTGTTGTCTATACAATGGAGTGCCAGTTATCCTTACCTGCAGTCTATGCAGCCCAGTGTAATTCAACTTTCCTGACGCATCTTAATGTGCATCTATTTGAAATCCTCTGTATACATTGGTGAAACTGATAGCAACAGTAATTATAGCATCTTAGCAATGAAAATAATGCATAATGAATTTTAAACAGGAATGTGCCATGCAAGTGGCGACCCTCACTACGTGACGTTTGACGGGAGAGCCTACTCCTTCCAAGGGGACTGCAGTTATGTCTTAGCAAAGGAGGCTGTGAACAACTCCTTCACAGTGACAGCTGAGAACGTCCCGTGTGGTTCCTCTGGGGTGACCTGTACCAAGTCTGTTACTGTCACCATCAAAGGGACAGATATTCTCATGGTACACCCTGTATTCTCTGCTTCTACGCTGGTGGTATGCCACTAAGGATTACAACAACTATAAAAAATAACCTGTCAATAATATCTTAAGTTACAAACAAGCTTTCACCAGTTTGACGCTTCACTTTTTTCACTTTTGAGATCAAAAAGACTTGCTAAGGGGGGATTTCTCACTGCTGTATATACATGTTAATATAGCTGCTTACTCTTTGGATCATTACTCTATCAGGGTATCCACTCAGAGTAATACTTGAATGAGACCTCAAGCTGTTTCCATTTTTATGCCCCCGCCAATTCAGTCTACAGGCAGGGTAGTCCGAGTGAATGGTGTAGTTGTGAACCTGCCCAAGTACTACGAGGGTTCAGGGATCTACATCCGCGAGGCCGGCATGTTCGCCATCTTAAAGGCTAAGCTGGGACTGGAGGTCAAGTTCGATGGAGGTGAGAAATGTCACAGATGTCAGAAAGTTATCCTGTGAGCATCATCCCAAAAAATGTTTATTCTGGCAAGGACTTTACTTCTGTCTGACAATATGTCTGACTTTATGTACTTCTGTCAGAGGATATGTTAGATGTTAATGATATGATGTTCTGATTCTTATACAAAACTAGATTGTATGTGTATCTGAGTCCCAGTGCAAATTTTAGGCAAGCAGTACTGGTACATGTATTTTGAACACAGAGTAAATCTATATTTCAACCTTGGATTCTCTTTACCTGCCCTTGCCCTTTATTTGTTTTTCAAGACATCCAAACCCCAGACAAAATGTAAGGAAGGGTGAAAAAAAATTATCATGACAGGTTCATTTTTCATAGAATGAGTTGGAAGTTGGCTCACAGGAAAAGCAACATGTTCTTCTTGAAACCTGAAATATCTCATTTGTTGTCCAGATTTGTACATGTATGAATGGTTGAATTGATTTTAAGGTTTTTAACCTATTTTGTACATTGGTATCACTTAACTATTGCTGGTATCACTTAACTATTGCTCACTTAAAGTGATGAGTACTGGTTGTTGTGCCAGGTCCTGTGTTTGCTCTAGGAATATGGCTATGTCCAAGGTGCTGAAAAGGCATCTTGGTCACTTTATTTTATTCCTAGTTGACATGTTTGGTTGAGATGTTCTTTCTGGAGAATATCATGACCTAGAATTTATTTTATATCATTTTACACAAAGTCATATTTTCTCCTAACATTAACATGAGTTGAAGATTGTGTATAGTGGCATTGTATGGCACAATTAGTCGGGTGTTTGGGCCAGAACCTAGAGGCCCAGGGTTCAAAACCACAGAGATATACTGATGTTGTGCCATTGGGAAGGGTACTTAAAACGACTTTTTGTACTTCACTTAGGTTAAAAATTGAGTACATGATGTATCCAGCTCTTGATGGGGCCATTTTTAGATAGGATGTTTAACGGAGGTCTTTAAGGAGAGCCACACATCAAGCGTAAAAAAAAGAGTAGGGGTCCTTTCCTTTGCAGTTCAGCGGCTGCAACTGGGATAATAACTGTTGCATGGAGGTCACTGGGCCCTGTGTACAGGCTTTCATCACAGACCCTAGCAATTAACTCATACAATTATAAGCTCCTCACAATTCCGCCCCTGGCTACAAAGTGAGAGCAGTCAGCCTACCAAATAAGAACAACAACATTAACGTTATATATTTTTTCCTCTCTTGTGTCACTCATGTGGGCTCCAGGTACCAGAGTGTTCATCCGTGTGGAGCCCCAGTATCAGAACTGCATGGCTGGACTATGTGGAAACTACGATGGATTCCAGGACAATGACTTCACCACCAGAGCGGGCAGCTCGGAAACCTCCCCGACCATCTTCGGGAACTCCTGGCGCGTCAGCCAGGCATGTGGGGAACTGGCAGAGGGGGATGACATCAAACCTTGCGAGGTATCACATTACTGTGTATCAGCTATATCATATTCACGACACAATGGACTTTATAATGATTTATTTATTCATTGACTTTTCAGACAACAGGGTGGCCCATATTGCATTCAATTCTGCCAAGTTGATTTTCAAGGTGGACCAGTACACAAACAATGAAATCATCAGTATCACAAAAAGAATAGATTAAACTTGTATCATGAAGATGAAGGTTTGACATCCAAGTAATAAGATACAACAAAAAGCAGTTACTCAACCAACTGGATATGATTTTGGTCTTTCCAAAACTTGTGGCAAGTAATTTACTTGCTAGATTAGTGGGAAGATTGTCATCCTTGGCAGGCTTTCATATGACTGTAAAGTCCAATCAGTGTCCTGCACATTCTGGTACAAACACAATCAAGTCTACAACATGATATAATTTCCCATTTTGGTACTTCCTCGTAATGTTCACCATCTCTGGATTTGAAAACTTCTGTTTTTTTCTTCAAAATCAGGCAAAAAATAATGACTGCACCTGATTTTCTTGCTGTGGCGTACCATGCCTTTACCTAGATTCGATAGCCCAAGAGTTAAGATGATATGAGAACATGTATTTTGTGTCCCGTATCTCATAGCTGAATCCCATGAAACTGCCCTGGGCGGAGCTGACATGCTCTGCGCTGATGTCGGCCATGTTTGAGCGGTGTCGCCAGGTGGTGCCCTACCTTCAGTACTATCAGTGGTGTTTGGATGATGCTTGTGGGTAAGTCAACATCCATGACAAACCTTCAAAACCTGATGTCCAGTCCCTTGCAACACCTTCAAGTTTAAATTTTGGAGTTCTAGTTTAATAAATGACTTCCCCTATCTCAGCAAGCTTGTAGGCCAATATTGCAAACTGTTAGTAAAAATGATGTAAAAATTATGTAGCAGTCTTTACAGACCCTTGGTTATTAAAACTTGTATGAATTATAATGCATAATGGTGCATAGAATTGGTTGAGACTAAAGGAGTGGTTGTGTTTGTGTTTCAGATGTGATTTTGGAGGGGATTCAAAGTGTGTCTGCACTGCAATTTCATCATACGCCGAGGCTTGCAATGCAGCAGGCATCTATGTCCGCTGGCGCTCACAGGAGCTGTGTCGTAAGTACTTGTAGAGAACTGTTTTCATTGATGTAGTAGATTGAAATAAGCAAGTAACAGTTTTTGCAGCCAAGCCATTTGCACAATAAGGCTTGATGAAACTAAAACCCTTTTTGGTAATTTGATGGTATTATGTTTCTTTAATTTATGTATGTGCATTGGTCATGAATCTTAATTTAGGTACCCATCCTCTTCCCATTTGTTTGGGCAATAACCTGAAATCAACTACGCACTCAACTTTTTGAAACCTTTTGGATTTTGAAAAAGTATAACAAGTGCGTACAGAATACTATGTTCATTGACAAAATAAGTCCAAGGAGAAATTATGCTGAAATGTGTTGACTTAGTTAATTCAAGTATTAGTTTCTGTACACAGAGATACATGCAGATAGTGCCTGAAACTATTGTGAGGAAAGAAAAAGGGTCTTTCTATGATGATTTGGTGCAGTATAATATCTCACATGAGCCTGTTGATTGTAGACCCAACTGCTGTACAGACACTTTGAAATACTGGCACTGTTGTTTTGAAGGCCTTTTGAGCATTTATTCCTGTGTTCCAGCCATGCAGTGTGACAATGGGTACATCTACGAGGCGTGCGGACCCATCTGCCAATCGTCGTGTTCTGGTGGCCAGGAGGAGTGGTACTGCCAGAACAGCACCTGTACGGAGGGATGCTTTTGTCCTGACGGCTGGTTCCCAGAGGGTAGGGGTCATTCATTACACTGCCTCTACAAGCTACAGTTAAGCTCAATGCAGTGTTCTTTGGATGGATGCTCATATTCTCATATTGACCGTCCACTATAACCTCCTACATAACATGGTATATTAATTATATTAGATGTAACAGAACACAGTTTTTTTGGTGACATAAGACCCTCCAATCAATCAGGGATTACCTAATATGCTAATATGTGTAAATCCCGCCTCCCATTTGGTCTTGTCTATTCAATACCTAATTATTTCACAGCAGTGATCATGACTGTTGCAGAGATGTGAGATATTGTTGCCATGTAGGAAGACGTGTGGAAATCTTTTTTAACCTGTTCCATGTTGGGGGCAGTTGTCAGTATGGATTTTTTTTACATACTTGTATTCCTGTTCCATGTAGGAGACAGCTGTGTGAAGATGTTTATGTAACATCACATACATGTACACCTGTTCCATGTAGGAGACAGTAATAGACATTTTTTATCGACATACATTCACACCTTTTCCATGTAGGAGACAGCTGTGTGGAGGCCCGAGAATGTCCCTGTTTCCTGTATGATGTGGAGTATCCTGCTGGGGCAGTCTACATGGTCAACTGTCAGACATGGTGAGGCATGAGGATAGTCTTGCACCTAGATGACAGTGACAGGTGGTGAAAACTGAAAGGAGCTATAAACTCCAAAAGGGAGTGTTGTTCATGTCGAAAATATTCATGATGAAAGAACTGTCCGTAATTGGGAATGCGTACTAGGTAGGGTCTGAATGGGTTTAGTGAATATCATTTTGCTTTGTAAAGCACACATTGCATACCTCACCACAAGCAGATCCTTCAAAAGCTTGTCTGTTTATGTTTTCATTAATACATCACATTATTAGAAAATGATACTCTCTTCTGGAGTTAAGTTCTCTTTTGAATGGAACCTATGGGTCTGCACAAGTTGTGCTTAATGAATTTAAGAATTTACAAAGTCATCATCATGTTGTCACAAATTCATACATCCATTCATTTATGAAATCATGACAAATAGAGAGGTGTGTGATAAAAATGAAGAATATCAGCAGGATTTAGGAGGATTCTTTCTTTTTTACACAACTAGTTGATTCTCACTTTGCTAACTAAGGTAGTATTAAGCAGAGTATAAACTGTTTGTGTAAAAAGAATTCTCCTATATCCAATGTTAAGCCTTGCTCATGGTTTGATGTTTGATTAATTCTTTCTCAGTAACTGTACAGGAGGAGAGTGGATCTGTACAGGGGAACTCTGCGAGGGAGAGGAAGGTGAGAGTTGTCCAGTCTGCTATTCCAAGATCAGGGTGCACCAATGCATCCTGGATTGTTTTAGCATTCCTGCTTTGTATCTATCACATTCTGTTTATATTTACAAATACAATAATTCTGGATCAAAGTTGAAGTGTAATTTCCAACGCAGAAATTGGACTTACTCGAAATTGGACAGTCCAACATGGACACAATTCTTTAGGACTGGCCAACTCCAGTCAATGTCTAGGAATCTTGTATCTTTACAAAAAGAACACACTGTGACATTACAACACTTTTTCAAGTTCAACATGCTTCAATTGTTCTAGAAGGGTCCATCAGCAACTATAGTTGTTCATGTGTATCCCGCAGGTGTTGGCACCTGCACACCGGATGAATTCACCTGTTCAAACGCACGCTGTGTGCACATGGCTTGGGTATGTGATGGACAGAACGACTGTGGCGACGGGACAGATGAAACCAACTGTACAAGTAAGAGTTTCAGGACGAGCAGTGTCATAGAATTGGCTGGATCAGCATGTCTCTCTCTTTTTTTCAACAAAAGTTGTCATTTGCACACCCAGAAATTTGTAGTCTGTCCTTCTTCACTGATAGAAGATCAAGAGGAGCTCTGGCCTGCCACTGGAGGACCCTCTTATTATAATTTTTTTTTACTTTTCTGCAGTCTGTAGCCTCTTATCTATCTGGCTCTCTTTAGATCTGAGATAGCGCCTTGTATTGACCTTGTTCTTGTTTTCTTTGTTCATTGTTTTATGTAGTCCACCATGATAATTTTAATGCAAAGGTCACCTTAAGTTTGTACCTTAATTTATGTTTTATATCCTCTATGGATGTGCCAGTTATGCATTTAATGTGATCAATATGCCAACAAATGTGTGGCGTATTTGTCACTGTAGTGCTGGAGCAGTGTGACAAAACTCTCTCTATTTTTGTTTCTTTTCAAGTGAAAACTTGCTCTTCAGTGGCCTTTCAGTGTGACAATGGTCAGTGCATCCCTCAGGAGTATGTTTGTGATGGAATGCCTGACTGTAGTGACTACACGGATGAGCAAGCCTGCCGTAAGTTTCCCTTTTGAGCGCCCAATGAGTTACACTATGCAATGAGTATGAAGTTCTAGTCATTGGTCACAGTTGAAATTGTATAAATTTTTCTAATTGATTATGCAAATCAAGTTCTATTTTGTCCAGTATAGCAGGATATTGAAAGTACTGTTAACCAACTTATCTTCTTTGCATACCAAAAACTTTCGGATAATAAACATTATAACGTTTTTAAACAATATGTCATGAACTCAAGTCCTTTTTCTAAAATATTGATTTGTGTCAATCAAAGGAAAATATGATGATGTCATTGTAAATCATCTGTAAAACTATTCATGTGCTTACATGGCAGGCATTTCTAACCTTTATAATTCATCTGAATTCTAGCTGCTCCGACGTGCACCAACAGAGAGTTCAAGTGTGAGAATGGAAGATGTATCCCACAGTCCTTTGTGTGTGATGCAGAATTTGACTGTGGGTTTGAAGACCATTCAGATGAGGCAGACTGTGGTAGGTGTCCTCATTGATACTATGCTTAATACACAGACTATTGAAATCTACATATAATGAAGTATCATTGACCTCACAGCTCGATTAGTTATCAAATGTTTGTTTGTCTTTTCTCTCACCTGAAACACTAGGTGTTGTAATGATCACAATAATTTCATTAATATGAGACCAAATCATACAAAAACTTGAAATTTGAGTTGTGCACCTTTTTTTGTGAGATGCAGAACATATCTATCACCTCTTGTAGGTGTTTAGTTGTTAGACTATGTATAAACATAATTTCTGCCATGCACTTACAGGAGATGAGTGTGGCGTTGGGGAATTTTGGTGTGGTTTACAATCCTTGTGCATGCCCCTCACCCTGCGCTGTGACGGCCACGATGACTGTGGGGATGGGAGTGACGAAGCCCTCTGCTGTACGTCTTCTTCTTCTATCAGTCCTATAGTCAAATACTTGTTCAGTGAAAAATGAAGAAAGCTAAGTGTCTGGGAGGATATTTACGATTGCTTTGCCATTTCGTGCTTCACATGTATATGTTATCTGGAATAGTCAGCTGATACTGCTCTGTGCACACCCACAGCTTGCCTGCCTCATGAATTCACCTGTGCTAACGGATACTGTATTCTTCGGACTAAGGTCAGTAACATCTTAAATCTATTTTTGCTTTGTTAAAATCATTGTTTGTTTCTACTTTTGCGTATCTATAGTTGAAGAAACATAATGAAAGACTTCCTAATGTACTCATTTTCCATCAATGAGTTTGAATAGCTTAATACACACCGTACTTTTGTATTGTCTTCTACCAATGCTTGCACCAAAACTTGATACTTTGTATTGTTTTCCACCATTTACTTGTGTCTTTTTCCAAACCTTGCTGATAGGTGTTTTGAATTTCATCATGCAGCTGTCAGATCAATGGTTGTGTGTCTCAACAAAAAACAATTAGGTCTGGAAGTTTTTGCTATGGTTGGTTAGGTACCCGGAAGCACAACTATTTTTCCCTAAGCCTAACGAGGGGCAGTATAGTCCAGAAGAAGCAATATCCATTGAGTAATGATAAAGATGTACTGCTAGTTCACCCTTATCTACAGGTTAACATATAATATTATCCATTGTTTATAAGAAAACAAGGTATTTGGAGATAGCAAGTCGACAGATGGTGGTTTCAAAAGAAACCACCGTCCGTTGACTTAATTTCCCTTGTCACCATTTTTTTAAAACAACGGATATAGCTTACCCCACAAATAAAGGTGAACTAGCATAACTGAGTCTTTATTGTGTGACTCTGTGTGACAATGTGACTCTACCTCCCCTCTCAGCTATGTGACTCAGTTGAAGACTGTCCCAGGGGTGTGGACGAAAACATCAACATCTGTCCCTCCAACGGCACTGGTAACGGCACAGGTCTGACCTACATCTCTGTACTACATGTACCAAACGTTTGTGCTGGTAGTGATGAAGTCATAAATTCTTAGAAAATAGTAAAATTAGATATGAAATACAACAAGAGCTTACATGTCTGTCACACAACTAACAAGATGATCAATCACACAATCATTGTACACTCTTGTAGAAATATGGGAATACAACATTATCAAAATATGAAGCATAAGTCATTTTAACCTCAAAATCTTATTTCATATGGACAACATCAATTCAAAACCATTGTGGAATATGATGGTATGGAAAAAATTAGAATTTCAGTACAATACATGAACAACACAGGACCTTCTCCGGGACTTGTCCCTCCAAAACTTAGCTTGTTGGGACAGACAAAAATGTACTATTCTTTTGCCCTTAAGCATAATGTACAGTTACAAAGTAATGTCTTACCATGTGTATTGATATCGCTCACTTGTCCCCACACTTTTCCCATTCAGCGGCCCCCTGTGATGGCTTCCTCTGTCAGAATGGCCAGGAATGTATAGAGTCCATCCTCATGTGTGATGGAAGAGCAGACTGCTTTGATGGCAGTGATGAAAGCTTACAGCACTGTGAGTTTCAGTCTGACACAGCTTGGCCTGAAGTTTGTAGACTGATGAGAGACCATTGTGAATTTTCAGCACAAATCCTTTGTTTAATGGTAAACTGTTCGATGGCAAAGACTTTAAAGGAATATCCGTGTTATAGTTGCAACTGTTGAGATTGTCCACATATTTGCTATCCTAGTACTTCATGTCCATTTTACCAGCACAATAGAATAGGAATGGATACAGGCTTCCATGTAGCAGTGTTAATGTGTGTATATCACATGCAGATATTGCAAGCACTGTCATCCAATAGAAAAAGCACCATGTCTCAGCTCAATTCAACAAATGTACATTGTAGGAGTAAGCACTATACATATGCAATTATATATTGTGCAGTTTGAAACCAATTGACTTGTTAAGAAGTAAGTTTCACCCAGTGCCTGAATACATGTAGCAGGGGTTTGTAAATATGCACATGTTGTTTGTGCTTCAGGTCAGCTAACATGTGGAGCAGGCCAGTTTATGTGCTCTAATGGCGCCTGCATAGCGGTTAACAAAACTTGTGATGGCACGATGGACTGTCTCAGTGGGGAGGATGAGAGCCTACCTCAATGCCATGGTAACGTCTTAGTGGTAGCTATTGAAGGACAAGTCAAGTAATCAGGATTGGATCTCAATTGAAATTCAACATATGTGGCATTGCATAGCATAATGGTAGGGTGTTCAAATTGGCTCAAAGCCCAGAGGTTCTGGGCTTGAGTCGCCTGATATGGGGTCAATATGGGGTGTATTTAAGATTTGCTCTTTCAACAGATCAAAATGTTTCTCATAATCATTGTTAAAATTGCATGCAGGTCTTTGTCAGTATAGTTCAATTCTTTTTCTCATTTGATGGGGATGCTGATTACATGTACATCTACTATATAACTCAATTTGAGGCCCTCATTATTTTGTCTGCATTTGTGTTTGATTGCATTTTTCACCTGACCCTACAGGCACTACAACAGTTTCAGCACCAGGGACAGTATCTACCTCGCAGGCTCCACCTGGCACCAATGGTGAAACTCTTCATTTACATGTACTGCAGTCATTCCTCTGCACTGTGAAGCTGCTGTCAGTCCTAAAGACCTTGAACTGCTATTCATTTTGCATGTCTTATATTAAGTTGATGTTAACCAGGTTGTTGTTTATGGATTGTGCAAATGTTTCGTTTCAGCTATGTAGATTATACAGTGTATGTGTTTGCTCTGAGTGTGCCTGTGCCCCACATGTGTTGTCTTGTCAGGTCTCTCATGATATCAAATCAAAGTTGCTTGATAATACTCATCAAGTATTCTTGAAATGTGTGCTTCGCTCAAGAATGAAAGACACAGTAAGACTTTGAAACTTGAAGTTCAGCAGTTTTGCTAAAGAGATACATTATACTTTGAATTCTTGATAGAGAGTAAAAGTTATGTTGCAGTGCGTGAGGCATCTTTGTTCATCGTGAAGCCCCGTAGAACAGTTTGTGGCATTAGTGTGACACAATGGTGCATTGTACCCTTGTGGAAAGGCACCTTACACGATATACCTACCATGACAAAGGAGTGACACCCACTGACTCTCTCGGCTAGTCTATCAAAGTGTGCACCATAGGTATATCTGCACATTTGCCACCTAGAGCTGTAAATTCTTTTTTAGAACCAATGGGTACCTGTGCCAGTGGCTGGTTCCAGTGCTTTTTCGACCTCACCTGCATCCCAGCTAGTTTTGAATGCGATGGACAGACCGACTGTGATGACGAGTCAGATGAAATGTTCTGTTAGTCTTTTTTTACTTCTATGTTCATTGTAATTTCAGATGTAACTTTTATACCTAAGTTAGTAGTTTTAACTGCTTGTATTAGATAACCAGAAATAATCATATATCTTTGGTTTAGTGAAGTGCTGTTTGACCTTGTGACGCCTTTGTCTTCAAAACTGCTTTACAATTTGGTATAAGTTGTTGAATAGTTGAAAATATCTGATTTTTTTTTGGTGATGTGATGGAACAATCCTTCCAATTTGATACTTATTTTGATCAATATATCATTTTATATTTACATGTATATTCAAAGCATATCTATATAGTTTGTACCATACTGTTTTATTCTTACACATCCCTTTGTTTCAGGTGGTTACGGGTTCACAGGGTCACCTCCTCTCACCTCAACGGAAACATCACCTGTAACAACAACCATCCCAGTTACATCTCCACTTGCAACAACCCTGGTCACACCACCGGGTAGTTGTGAGTATGTGTGTGCCAATGGGAGATGTCTGAATGCCAGCCAGGTGTGCAACACCCTGCCTGAGTGCGCTGACGCTGCCACAACCCAGCACGGTGTGGACTCTGATGAATATAGATGCGGTAATTATATTGTTCATGCTTGTGATATTCTATTTTGTGACCATGAATCTTGATGAGCCAATGCTGGAAAAACATACATTATATGGAGTATAACGCAGTGTATTCGTATCACCCAAGGTACCTGTCTACATGTCTAACTGTAGGCAGGATCACCTAAAGGTTAGATGGTGATCTGACTTGCCGGAGGGCTTAGGCAGAGGGTTGTCTTAAATACACTGTGTTGTGGTATATTTTCTTTCATACCCAGCTGAAAAAAACACAGCATTTTCTCTTACACAACTTGTTACTTTCTTCAGGAGGCTACACGGTTTGGTACCCCTGGGAGCCGTGCAGCGCCTCCTGTGGGGATGGTACTCAGACCAGACACCGGTACTGTGCTGACCCCCAGCCTCTTCCGGATGACCCCCTACGTGCCTGCAAGGGAGAGGATTCTGAACAAAGGCCCTGTTATATAGAGGCATGCCCAGGTATTGTGTGCAGAGAATACAGTAAATGCATTAGATTTTATCTAAGTTTGCTTTTTTCATGGTGACCGCTTCAACGCAAACTGAAGACCACCGCAAAATTTTGCGTTCTGTCTTCTGCCGGCTGACCCTCTTATACTAGGCATGTACGTTTTACAGTACTATTATCATCCGTTTGTCCATCTCTAGCGCCTAGCACAAGGGTCATTATTTTTAATTGGTAGTTTCCGACGGTGTTTCCATCACTGAAGAGGGACGCAAAATTGAATCACTGCGAACTTAGAAATGCAGTTACAGTACTTCCACCTGCAGACTTCAAACTTTATTACTTTGCCAAGTTAGAACTTTGCCATTCACTCACTCACTCACTCACTATCCATTATTCCAAGAGCTTCTGACAAGTCTCTTTTTTTTTCCAACTTCCTTTTAAGATACCATGGAATGCCTTTTTAGGGCGAGATTAAGTGCAGCTTAATATGTAGCAGCCATATGCATAAGAGCTACGGAAAGTTTTGGGTGAGAGATTATAGCACTCCTATTTATAGGGAAGAACTAAATAATTAAAAGTCATCTTAAGACTACTGTTTAAAAGGAACTGGTTTTACTTAAGAAGGGGAAAGGAGGTTTTTGCAGTGTTTTAAGTTTGCAGTTTGGTACTAATATCACAGAAATCAGTGAAACAAATATTTCATTGTTCCTTTATGCTTGTTCCTGTCAGCCCCGCCCAGCTGGGGTCCGTGGGGTACGTGGTCCAACTGGACTGGCGGCTGTCTGGTCGGGTTCACCTATCGCGAGCGCAGGTGTCGCACAAACTACCAGACAGGTGATGAGGAGTGTGAGGACGTACCAGGTGCGGACAGCACTTACCTGGAGATCATGGCGCAGAACGTATCTCAGGACTGTGGTCGTGAGTACTTTCATCCATCATTTAAATTGGGCTTTGGCATTTAGCATGTATTGTGTACCATAATGATTGTCAGTGTTTTCTGCTAGCTAAACAATATGTAACAGTTGAATCTTTATACTGTCAGGTGAAGAAAGGGTATCATTCATCTTTTCTAATTCCAAAGCAATCTTTTATGTACTTTGCATTCTGAGAAGTGTTAGGTCTAAAGATATAGTCAAATCTACTTGTATGATACTTTGCATGATGTGTGTATCTGTTCTGTAGCGGAGTCATGCAGGGACAAGCAGGAGTATCGAGACAGGGACTCCTGTCTGGTGTGTCCACCGTCTTGTTTGGGGCTGGCTGACGGAGTAGAATGTGTTCCTGAACCATGTGAAGCAGGTGTGTTTCCAATAAACCCAATTGTCCTGGGATTTGTAGTGTTGTTTTTGACCAATTAAATACTATGCACATATGATTGTCTTTGCTAGATTTTTTGCTACGCCCCCTATAATGGTTATAATTAATTATTTAAAATCATATATTTAAGTAGTTTGTGTTTCTCTGTTCAGGTTGTTTCTGCCCAGATGGTTACTATGAGGACAATGGTGACTGTGTGCGTGTGGAGGACTGCCAGTGCTATCACAATGGTTCCTTCTACAGCCCTGGTGCTGAGCTGCTGATCAGGCCATGTGAAACATGGTGAGTCCGATTCACACAGTGACACACATCGACTCTGGCACATTCTGTTTACACATGGGCCTGCAAGGTGACTTGGAACACCTGGCATTTTGGCTTCCTTGTTCCTGGCCAACTCATTAAATTGGGGTTTGAATTTGTCATCTTCTACTTATTTATCAGACATTGAGTCTCTACAGTAGTCCAGGATCTACCATGGCCTTTTTTGCCATGTCTCAGCTACATATATCTTGGACACGCAGTTAGCTAACAAAAATATTTACCGGACATGTCAAGAACACATAAATTGCTGCTTTTTGGGGCTACCAAAATTGCGCTAACAAACCTAAAATGATGCAAAATGGCTTCTTTGATAGGTGTAATATGAGTATTGCATACTAGTAACTTGGCACAAGCCAACTTGCAGAGTGGATTTACGCACACAAAAAACGCAAATTGCCCCACTTCCCAGGCAGCTGTCAATTCTAGGATAAAGGAACTGGAGTAGCCTAAATTTATGTTTACACAGTCCTGAGTTAACTCAGGATCTGCTGTGTCAATTTTCAACTTGACTCCATCCAGGTCAGCTACACATTTGGGTTTAATGTTCATGAATTTGCAGGCATACAGCATGCTTCACCAAATGATTTCTATGAATTCAATTCTTAGTATTCTGAGTAGTATTTTCCCTTGTCCAAAACTGGCAATGACTTAACTACTGTATAATTCAGTATTACAGTTACATACTGTATATCAAACAGACAACATTTCTTGATGACAAAGTTGATGAGGTTTACATATTTTCATAATTTTTGCGTCCACGTACAGTATCTGTTCTGAAGGTCAGTGGACCAACTGCTCCATCCATTCTCCATGTAACGGTAAGTTATCAACATCTTCACACAAACTTCAAAGGACTTATAACTTTTTGTAAATTCCCAGTTTTATTGTGGGGTTGTCACTCATTGTTCGTGATTTACCATGCAAATATGATGACCAAAGATAAGTATGTTTTATGATATAGTACATGACCAAAATATCTTATGACCACTGCAAACATTTGAAGGTTAATAGTCTATCACTTCTTTTATCAGCATTTTTGATCAACTACTTGAGTCACAGGTCAGGTAATGTTCCACTCCATAAGGAGGCTGATAACCTGGAGGCCAGACAATCAGCACGAGGCAATACCATGTCGGTCTGACGGAAGAGAGTTTGACATACTAACGCTCCATTTCCAGAGTGGGCACCCTACCCAACTGTGTTTGCCCCTGCAAAAAGGCAAATCCGTGGTTGGGTGACAAGTCTTGGAGTGGGGCATATGTTGGTCTCCCTGCCAAATTGAATGTAAACGGCATTGCCTCATCCTGGCATTCAGATTCCACAGTCCAATCTTCAGTTTTGGAATTTACATGGAAATATTTTAAGAAGTAAACATGATAGTTTTCATGTTTGTCAGCCACAGTGTCAATTGCATTGTACGGGTTCACTGAGTTTCATCAATCTGTTTCAGTGGACTGTGGTTGGTCGGAATGGTCCACCTGGGGAGAGTGCCTGGGGGCCTGTGGCTCATCTTCGTTCCAGTGGTCCAGTCGAATGCCGGACCACCCCTCCAGACAGGGTAATGGTACAGCCTGTGTGGGGCCTGACACACGGCTGCAGAACTGTACTACAGACCCATGCCCAGGTATTATATAACTTTTTTAACAACACCAACAACAACACATGTACAGGAGAACCAAAATTTATATTCACATGTACAAAGTTTTTAGGTCTATTGAGTTAGAAGCAGAACTGCTTAATATATGTATCTTATACCAACAACTTCTTTGATGTGTCATGACATATCCATTAACATTATGTATTTTTTACATTCTATTACAATACGTCATGAGATTAGAGGACTCAATAATTTGCACATCGAAACATATTCTATTCCACAAGATGACATTGGTATGGACAGTGCACATTGTATTTCAGTGTATTTTACTATTTCTGGTATACACTACCTTGTTGGACCCAAGAGATTGCATAACTTGTTAGACTGCAAAACAATCTGAAGTCCCAAGTATCTTGTATACGGAATATCATATTATAAATTTCTATGTTGCACTGAAGTGACTTTAGTGTGATATTGCAAGGAAAATGAAGCACATCACAGATTTGCATGACTCATACTGTTTGCTATCCATGCTCTCACATAGCCTGCACTTTTGAAGGAATGGAAAAACAGGTGGGAAAGACATGTTGTTTTTACCAACTAAAAAATGTTAAAAATGTACACACATCCTAGATATGCGCCCTATGTGAATACAAGATTGTGACATAGCAATGTTATAAGTTGAGAAAAGTTTGCAACCATTGAAAGGATTCAAATCACTATTTGGACAGGATATACCATAAGTGACATCTTGTGATAAGCTATTGTTGTATGTGACCTTTCCACTTTCCTGCAGATTGGAGATCAGTGGACCAATGGGTCCTGCCATATCTGTGACTGTCTGCAGGATGCACTCATTGTCTGTTCTAAATACTGCCCTCTTAAGGACATAGGCTGCCCACAGGTGAATCTGAATCACATACTGTACGTTGTCACTGGAGTAATGCCTATTAAGACAGATGGTCACAATACATTAATTTTTCAATTTGAAATTGTTGAAATCAGCACACTATACATTTTTTATCATGGTGCTTGTCATGTCATATGATCATGGCATTTTGATTATAGATACATACCATTAAAGATTCAAATAGAATCATCTTCACACCACCATGCTCAGCAATTTGCAAGATTCAACCTTTCCTGTTTGGCATTTTTTTGGCTGTTGGGTTGCTAAGTATTCAGGCTTTTGGGTAGCTAACAATTACCAAATTAGGGAGAAATAAGCACTTTCACTATTATGAATATGATAACTATATAAGGATAGTACTGACCTTATGTTTTCTATACATTAAATAGGATGCTGTTCTCATATCTCCAGAGGACAGATGCTGCTATTGTGAAGGTGAAAAGCATTTCAATATCATTCAACAACAGGCATTCCAGGAGACAGAAAAATACAAATGCCTTGTGAACAAAGCCTTAAAAATGATGATTCAGAGCAAATAATTCTCCATGTACAAATTTTCTTTATGTAAAAATTTGAAGCTACTTATTACACTAAATGACAAAACCCTCCAATTGAAACATAAAGGCTGGGCCAATTCTTACCATACTACTTATGCAGGTTCAGGATTGACACCAAGCACTACGTCATCACCAGGTCATAGCACCAGTGGCCCTGGAGTCTCCACAACAGCTGTTCTAGGATCAACAAGTGCAGTTCCAGGTGTGAGTACAGCAGGTCCAGGATTGACACCAAGCACTACGTCATCACCAGGTCTTGGCACCAGTGGCCCTGGAGTCTCCACAACAGCTGTTCTAGGATCAACAAGTGCAGTTCCAGGTGTGAGTACAGCAGGTCCAGGATTGACACCAAGCACTACGTCATCACCAGGTCTTGGCACCAGTGGCCCTGGAGTCTCCACAACAGCTGTTCTAGGATCAACAAGTGCAGTTCCAGGTGTGAGTACAGCAGGTCCAGGATTGACACCAAGCACTATGTCATCACCAGGCCTTGGCACCAGTGGCCCTGGAGTGTCCACAACAGCTGTTCTAGGATCAACAAGTGCAGTTCCAGGTGTGAGTACAGCAGGTCCAGGATTGACACCAAGCACTACGTCATCACCAGGTCTTGGCACCAGTGGCCCTGGGGTCTCCACAACAGCTGTTCTAGGATCAACAAGTGCAGTTCCAGGTGTGAGTACAGCAGGTCCAGGATTGACACCAAGCACTACGTCATCACCAGGTCTTGGCACCAGTGGCCCTGGGGTCTCCACAACAGCTGTTCTAGGATCAACAAGTGCAGTTCCAGGTGTGAGTACAGCAGGTCCAGGATTGACACCAAGCACTACGTCATCACCAGGTCTTGGCACCAGTGGCCCTGGGGTCTCCACAACAGCTGTTCTAGGATCAACAAGTGCAGTTCCAGGTGTGAGTACAGCAGGTCCAGGATTGACACCAAGCACTACGTCATCACCAGGTCTTGGCACCAGTGGCCCTGGGGTCTCCACAACAGCTGTTCTAGGATCAACAAGTGCAGTTCCAGGTGTGAGTACAGCAGGTCCAGGATTGACACCAAGCACTACGTCATCACCAGGTCTTGGCACCAGTGGCCCTGGAGTCTCCACAACAGCTGTTCTAGGATCAACAAGTGCAGTTCCAGGTGTGAGTACAGCAGGTCCAGGATTGACACCAAGCACTACGTCATCACCAGGTCTTGGCACCAGTGGCCCTGGAGTCTCCACAACAGCTGTTCTAGGATCAACAAGTGCAGTTCCAGGTGTGAGTACAGCAGGTCCAGGATTGACACCAAGCACTACGTCATCACCAGGTCTTGGCACCAGTGGCCCTGGAGTCTCCACAACAGCTGTTCTAGGATCAACAAGTGCAGTTCCAGGTGTGAGTACAGCAGGTCCAGGATTGACACCAAGCACTACGTCATCACCAGGTCTTGGCACCAGTGGCCCTGGGGTCTCCACAACAGCTGTTCTAGGATCAACAAGTGCAGTTCCAGGTGTGAGTACAGCAGGTCCAGGATTGACACCAAGCACTACGTCATCACCAGGTCTTGGCACCAGTGGCCCTGGGGTCTCCACAACAGCTGTTCTAGGATCAACAAGTGCAGTTCCAGGTGTGAGTACAGCAGGTCCAGGATTGACACCAAGCACTACGTCATCACCAGGTCTTGGCACCAGTGGCCCTGGGGTCTCCACAACAGCTGTTCTAGGATCAACAAGTGCAGTTCCAGGTGTGAGTACAGCAGGTCCAGGATTGACACCAAGCACTACGTCATCACCAGGTCTTGGCACCAGTGGCCCTGGGGTCTCCACAACAGCTGTTCTAGGATCAACAAGTGCAGTTCCAGGTGTGAGTACAGCAGGTCCAGGATTGACACCAAGCACTACGTCATCACCAGGTCTTGGCACCAGTGGCCCTGGGGTCTCCACAACAGCTGTTCTAGGATCAACAAGTGCAGTTCCAGGTGTGAGTACAGCAGGTCCAGGATTGACACCAAGCACTACGTCATCACCAGGTCTTGGCACCAGTGGCCCTGGGGTCTCCACAACAGCTGTTCTAGGATCAACAAGTGCAGTTCCAGGTGTGAGTACAGCAGGTCCAGGATTGACACCAAGCACTACGTCATCACCAGGTCTTGGCACCAGTGGCCCTGGGGTCTCCACAACAGCTGTTCTAGGATCAACAAGTGCAGTTCCAGGTGTGAGTACAGCAGGTCCAGGATTGACACCAAGCACTACGTCATCACCAGGTCTTGGCACCAGTGGCCCTGGGGTCTCCACAACAGCTGTTCTAGGATCAACAAGTGCAGTTCCAGGTGTGAGTACAGCAGGTCCAGGATTGACACCAAGCACTACGTCATCACCAGGTCTTGGCACCAGTGGCCCTGGGGTCTCCACAACAGCTGTTCTAGGATCAACAAGTGCAGTTCCAGGTGTGAGTACAGCAGGTCCAGGATTGACACCAAGCACTACGTCATCACCAGGTCTTGGCACCAGTGGCCCTGGGGTCTCCACAACAGCTGTTCTAGGATCAACAAGTGCAGTTCCAGGTGTGAGTACAGCAGGTCCAGGATTGACACCAAGCACTACGTCATCACCAGGTCTTGGCACCAGTGGCCCTGGGGTCTCCACAACAGCTGTTCTAGGATCAACAAGTGCAGTTCCAGGTGTGAGTACAGCAGGTCCAGGATTGACACCAAGCACTACGTCATCACCAGGTCTTGGCACCAGTGGCCCTGGGGTCTCCACAACAGCTGTTCTAGGATCAACAAGTGCAGTTCCAGGTGTGAGTACAGCAGGTCCAGGATTGACACCAAGCACTACGTCATCACCAGGTCTTGGCACCAGTGGCCCTGGGGTCTCCACAACAGCTGTTCTAGGATCAACAAGTGCAGTTCCAGGTGTGAGTACAGCAGGTCCAGGATTGACACCAAGCACTACGTCATCACCAGGTCTTGGCACCAGTGGCCCTGGAGTCTCCACAACAGCTGTTCTAGGATCAACAAGTGCAGTTCCAGGTGTGAGTACAGCAGGTCCAGGATTGACACCAAGCACTACGTCATCACCAGGTCTTGGCACCAGTGGCCCTGGAGTCTCCACAACAGCTGTTCTAGGATCAACAAGTGCAGTTCCAGGTGTGAGTACAGCAGGTCCAGGATTGACACCAAGCACTACGTCATCACCAGGTCTTGGCACCAGTGGCCCTGGGGTCTCCACAACAGCTGTTCTAGGATCAACAAGTGCAGTTCCAGGTGTGAGTACAGCAGGTCCAGGATTGACACCAAGCACTACGTCATCACCAGGTCTTGGCACCAGTGGCCCTGGGGTCTCCACAACAGCTGTTCTAGGATCAA